>NC_057718.1:36806599-36808792 GCF_004010195.1 Chiloscyllium plagiosum | reverse complement strand
AACGCCTTACTGAAGTCCATATAGATCACATCTACTGCTCTGCCCTCATCAATCTTCTTTGTTACTTCTTCAAAAAAACTCAATCAAGTTTGTGAGACATGGTTTCCCATGCACAAAGCCATGTTGACTATCCTGAATCACTCCTTGCCTTTCCAAATACATGTACATCCTGTCCCTCAGGATTCCTTCCAACAACTTGCCCACCACCGAGGTCAGGCTCACTGGTTTATAGTTCCCTGGCTTGTCTTTACCACCCTTCTTAAACAGTGGCACCACATTTGCCAATCTCCAGTCTTCCGGCACCTCACCTGTGACTATCGATGATACAAATATCTCAGCAAGAGGTCCAGCAATCACTTCTCTGGCTTCTCACAGAGTTCTCAGGTACACCTGATCAGTTCCTGGGGATTTATCCACTTTTAACTGTTTCAAGACATCCAACACTTCTTCCTCTGTAATCTGGACATTTTGCAAGATGTCACCATCTATTTCCCTACAGTCTATATCTTCCATATCCTTTTCCACAGTAAATATTGATGCAAAATATTCATTTAGTTATCACCCCCATTTTCTGTGGCTCCACACAAAGGCCGCCTTGCTGATCTTTGAGGGGCCCTATTCTCTCCCTAGTTACCCTTTTGTCCTTAATATATTCGTAAAGACCCTTTGGATTCTCCTTAATTCTATTTGCCAAAGCTGTCTCATGTTCCTGTTTTGCCCTCCTGATTTCCCTCTTAAGTATACTTCTACTTTCTTTTACGCTTCAAACGATTCACTCGATCTATCCTGTCTATACCTGACAAATACTTCCTTCTTTTTCTTAATCAAACCCTCAATTTCTTTAGTCATCCAGTATTCCCTATACCTACCAGCCTTCCCTTTCACCCTGACAGGCTTCCCAGTTTCCAGCCATTCCTTTACCTACGAACATTTGCCTCCAATCAGCTTTCAAAAGTTCTTGCCTAATACCGTCAAATTTGGCCTTTCTCCAATTTAGAAATTCAACTTTTAGATCTGATCTATCCTTTTCCATCACTATTTTAAATCTAATTGAATTATGGTCGATGGCCCCAAAGTGCACCCCCACTGCCACCTCAGTCACCTGCCCTGCCTTATTTCTCAAGAGTCGGACCAGTTCCAAAAACGTACAACCCAGATGGCCTCCTTCTTCAGGGACCGCAATTTCCCCCCCGACGTGGTCGACGATGCCCTCCACCGCATCTCTTCCACTTCCTGCTCCTCCGCCCTTGAGCCCCGCCCCTCCAAGCGCCACCAGGACAGAACCCCACTGGTTCTCACCTACCACCCCACCAATCTCCTTGTACAGTGTATCATCCGCCGTCATTTCCGCCACCTCCAAACGGACCCCACCACCAAGGATATATTTCCCTCCCCTCCCCTATCAGGATTCCGTAAAGACCACTCCCTCCGTGACTCCCTCGTCAGATCCACACCCCCCACCAACCCAACCTCCACTCCCGGCACCTTGCCCTGCAACCGCAGGATGTGCAAGACTTGCGCCCATACCTCCCCCCTCACCTTCCTCCAAGGCCCCAAAGGAAACTTCCATATCCGCCACAAATTCACCTGCACCTCCACACACATCATATATTGCATCCTCTGCACCCCATGTGGCCTCCTTTATATTGAGGAGACAGGCCGCCTACTTGCGGAGCGTTTCAGAGAACACCTCTGGGACATTCGGACCAACAAACCCAACCACCCTGTGGCTCAACACTTCAACTCCCCCTCCCACTCCACCAAGGATATGCAGGTCTTTGGACTCCTCCATCGCCAGACCACAACAACACGACGGTTGGAGGAAGAGCGCCTCATCTCCCGCCTAGGAACCCTCCAACCACAAGGGATGAACTCAGATTTCACCAGTTTCCTCATTCCCCTCCCCCCACCTTGTCTCAGTCAAATCCATCGAACTCAGCACCGCCTTCCTAACCTGCAACCTTCTTCCTGACCTCTCCGCCCCCACCCCAATCTGTCCTATCACCCTCACCTTGACCTTTTTCCACCTATCGCATTTCCACCGCCCCTCCCCCAAGTCCCTCCTCCCTACCTTTTATCTTAGCCTGCTGGACAAACTTTCCTCATTCCTGAAGAAGGGCTTATGCCCGAAACGTCGATTCTCCTGTTCCCTGGATGCTGCCTGACCTGCTGCGCTTTTCCAGCAACACATTT
>NC_057718.1:36797984-36804994 GCF_004010195.1 Chiloscyllium plagiosum | reverse complement strand
CACTGCAAAGGCCATTTTTGCTCCTTCACAATCTACAGGCCCAGAAAATAACACCATCTTATTCCGCTACAAACACTGCCCCAGGTTAAATTAATAGTTATGGCTTATATTTTAAGTTTAATCAAGAGACTTATCTCCAAAAACATATAATCAAGAAAGAATCCACTATACTCACTACTGCAGCCTTTCCCTTGGACAGACCTAAAACAACGATTAACTTATCTGATTCTGTGCTGTGTACTTCGCCCAACAGTTCCTCCAAGCTTAGTTGTGGATTTCACTGTTTGTTAATTTTCTCAGATGCACTCCGATGTCCAGCAATACACAAATTCAAACAGCAAAGGCGGTAACTATGCAGGTTCTTGTTCTTTCTCTCTCTCTCTCTCTCTCTCTCCTGCACTGTCCTCACCATGTGCTTCCTTTGTCTGCTCTTCTCCCTTTTAAAACTGCTGCTGTTTTGACTTCTTTTTCCCAAAGTTCCAAAACAATGCAACAGCATATAAAACAGTAATTGCAGCTCCTCGATTTCGAGGAAATCACCTCCAACACCTAAAATACCTCAAAAAAAGGAGCAGCTCTTACAGCCAGAAATTTTTCCCGTCCTCCATCTTGAATTCCTGTTACATTGGTAGGCAAATTGTAGGGGATCGAGTCAGGCTGTAAGGCTAGAATTGATGTGGGTCTTTTGAAGCACTTTGTGATTATGGAGGTCAGAGGCGCTAAGGCATGAAGGAACATTGCATGTGCTTTCTTTGGGTTCACATATGTCATTATGAAATGTGCAAATGCAGGTAAATAAAAGATCAATAATGCTTACATTCCATATCTGCAGGCAGGAAGTACAAGTTTAAATAGTTATGGTACATAGAGTCATAGAGTCATAAAGATGTACAGCACAGAAACAGACCCTTCGGAGCAACTTGTCCATGCTGACCAGGTATCCTAACCTAATCTAGTCCCATTTGCTAGCACTTGGCCCATATCCCTGTAAATACTTGTACCCATCCAGATGCCTTTTAAATGTTGTATTTGTACCATTCGTCACCACTTTCTCTGGCAGCTCATTCCATACACGCACCACTGTCTACGTGAAAAGGTTGCCCCTTAGGTCCCTTTTAAGTCTTTCCCCTTTCACTTTAGACTTTTACCCTCTAGCTCTGGACTCCCCCAACCTAAGGAAATGACCTTGTCTATTCACTCTATCCATGCCCCTCATTATTTTATAAACATCTATGAAGTCACACTTCAGGCTCCAATGCCCCAGGGAAAACAGCCCCAGCCTATTCAGCTTCTCCCTGTACCTCAAACCCTCCAACCCTGATAACATCCTTGTCAATCTTTTCTGAACACTTTCAAGTTTCACAAAATCCTTTCTATAACAGGGAGACCAGAATTGAACGCGGTATTCCACAGTGGCCTAAAATATGTCCTGTACTACTGTAGCTTGACTTCCCAACTCCTATACTCAATGCACTGACCACTAAAGGCAAGCATACCAAATGCCTTCTTTCACTATTCTATCTGCCTGTGACTCCACTTTCAAGGAACTATGAACCTGTACTCCAAGGTTTTTTTGTTCAGCAACACTCCCCAGGACCTTATTGTTGTGGATAAGTCCTGCCCTGATTTGCCTTTCCAAAATGTAGCACCTCACATTTATCCAAACTAAACTTCATCTGCTACTCCTGAGCCCATTAGCCCAATTGATCAAGGTAAATTAGAATTAGAAATCCCACAATGTGGAAACAGGCCCTTCAGCCCAACAAGTCCACAATGACCCTCCGAGGAGTGTCCCCCCCAAACCAATTCCCCATTACTCTACATTTACCACTGATTAAGTCACCTTACCTCCACATCCCTGAACACAATGGGCAACTTAGCATGGCCAATTCACCTAACCTGCACATCTTTGGATTATGGGAGAAAACTGGAGCACCTGGAGGAAATTTACACAGACATGGGGAGAATGTCCAAACTCCACACAGACAGGCACCCAAGGCTGGAATCGAACCTGGGACTGGCGTTGTGAGGCAGCAGTGCTAACCACGGATCCACCGTGCCACCAAGGCCCTCAATCATCTTGGCTGTCCACTACATCTCCAATTTTGGTGTCATCTGCAAAGTGACTAACTATACCTCCTGTGTTCACTTCCAAATCATTTATATAAATGACGAACAGCAGCAAACCCAGCACCGATCCTTGTGGCACACCCCGGTCACAGGCCTCCATTCTGAAAAGCAACCCTCTACCAATACCCTCTGTCTCCTGCCTTTGAGATTTTCTTGCCCAAGATGGAAGAAACTGGAGGAGGAGTATCCATGAAGGTCTCAAACCATCTCGAGCCTCTCTCACAAAAGGTCAAGTACAAACAACGGGAGGAGGGCGTGAAAACCTGAGTATCCCACCAACCTATATAAAAGCAAATTACTGTGGATACCTGGAATCTGAAACCAAAAGAGAAAATGCTGGAAAATCTCAGCAGGTCTGGCAGCATCTGTAAGGAGAAAAAAGAGCTGAGGTTTCGAGTGTAACTGTAGCATTATCACCTCTTTATTGCTACCTTTGCTTCTGGAGCCATGACTCACCTTCTCTCAGCCTACTATAAATACCTCCCTATTTCTCCCTTTTTTTTAGCATTGACAAAGGGTCAGTTAGACTCGAAACGTTAACTCTTTTCTCTCCTTACAGATGCTGCCAGACCTGCTGAGATTTTCCAGCATTTTCTCTATCCCACCAACCTGCCTGCCTGCAGTAGGGTACCTGGATCCGCCCACTCCAACCTCTCACCCTCGCAACGCACAGCCCTCCAACCCCAACCTTACCATCAAACCAACAGACAAGCAGGGGAGCAGTGGTAGTTTGGTACACTAATATCTACCCCGCTGAAGCCAGGCACCAACTCATGGACACCTCCTCCTACTGCCTCCTTGACCACGACCTCATCTCCCATCACCAAACTATCATCCCCCAGACAACCCACAATGTCATCACCTCAGGGGATCTCCCACCAACAGCCTCCAACCTCATCGTCCGGAAACTCCGCACCGCCCGGTTCTACATCTTTCTCAAAATTCACAAACCTGACTGCCTCGGTTGATCCATTGTCTCAACCTGCTCCTGCCCCAATGAAACTACCTCTGCATACCTTGACACTGTCCTGTCCCCATTGGTCCAGGATCTCCCACATACATTCGGGACACCATCCACACCCTCCACCTCCTCCATGACTTTTGGTTGCATGACCCCCAATGCCTCATCTTCACCATGGACATCCAGTCTCTATACACATCCATCCATCATGACAAAGGCCTCCAAGCCCTCCGTTTCTTCCTTTCCTGTCAACCCAACCAGTACCCTTCCACTGACACACTCATTTGATTGACTGAACCAGTCAATACCCACCTCCTCCAGACCAAACGGGTAGCCATAGGCACCCACATGTGTCCCAGCTATGCCTGCCTATTCATTGGGTTTGTGGAACAGTTCATCTTTTCAGCTCCACCAGCATCATTCCCCACCTTTTCCTCCGCTACATCAATGAGTGTATAGGTGCCACCTCATGGTCCCATAAGGAGGTTGAACAGTTCATCATCTTCACTAACACCTTCCACCCTGACATCAAGTTCACCCGGACTATCTCGGACACCTCTCTCCCCTTCCTTGTCCTCTCCGTCTCCATTTCCGGTGACTGCCTCAACACGGAGATCTACTTCAAACCCACCAATTCTCACAGCTACCTTGACTACACCTCCTCCCACCCTGCCTCCTATAAAAATGCCATCCCTTGCTCCCAATTCCTCTGCTGCTTCTGCTCCCAGGAGGACCAATTCCACCATAGAACATCCCAGGTAGCATCCTTCTTCAAGGACTGCAATTTCCCCTCCCACTTGGTCAACGATGTCCTCCAGCGTATCTCCTCCACTTCCCAGATCTCCAATCTTGAAAACCACCCTGCCCATCGCAACAAAGACAGTACCCCTCTGGTTGTCACCTTTCACCCCACCGACCTCTCGATACTACACACCATCCTCTGCCATTTCCACCACCTACAAACAGACCCCACCACCAGAGGTATATTTCCTTCCCTACCCCTATCTGTGTTCTGCAGAGACCATTCCCTCCGGAACTCTCTTGTTAGGTCCAAGCCCCCTGCCAGCCCACCCTCCACTCCCAACACCTTTCATTGGCACTGCAAGAATGATAAAACCTGTTCCCACACCTCCCCCTCACCTCCAGCTAAGGCCCCAAAGGATTCTTCCACATCCAACAGAGATTTTCCTGCACCTTCACACACGTTATCTACTGTGTCCAGTGCTCTGATGTGGTCCCCTCTACATGGAGACAGGACGCCAACTTGCAGAACGTTTCGGAGTCGGAGGAGTTGTTGACAGTGAGGAAGGATGTGGCAGGTTACAGCAGGATATAGAGAAGCTGCAGAGCTGGGCAGAAAGGTGGCAAATGGAATTCAATGTAGCTAAGTGTGAGGTGATTCACTTTGGGAAGAATAACAAAAAGATGGGGTACTGGGCTAATGGTCGGATACTTGGTAGTGTGGATGAGCAGAGGGATCTTGGTGTCCATGTACACAGATCTCTGAAAGTTGCCACCCAGGTAAATAGTGCGGTGAGGAAGGCATATGGCGTACTGGCTTTTATTGGTAGAGGAATTGAGTTCCGGAGCCCTGAGGTCATGATGCAGTTGTATAAAACTCTGGTGCGGCCGCATCTGGAATATTGTGTGCAGTTTTGGTCGCCATACTATAGGAAGGATGTGGAGGCACTGGAACGGGTGCAGAGGAGGTTTACCAGGATGTTGCCTTATATGGAGGATAGTGGGTTAGTATAGGTTAGGTGGGCTTGGATCGGCGCAACATCGAGGGCCAAAGGGCCTGTACTGCGCTGTATTCTTCTATGTTCTATGTTCTATGTTTCAGAGAACATCTCTGGGACACACACACTAAACAACCTCACCACTGTGGCTGAACACTTCAAACCCCCCTCCCACTCTGCCAAGGATATGCAAGTCTTGGGGCTCCTTCACTGCTAGATTCGAGCCACATAGCGCCTGGAGGAAGAATGCTTCATCTGCTGCCTTCATCTTCAACCACACGGAATCAATGTTGATTACACCAGTTTCCTCATCTCCCCTCCCCCACTTTATCCCAGATTCAACTCTCCAACTTGGCACCACCCTCTTGAACCGTCCTACTTTTCCATCTTCTTTCCCACCTATCCGCTCCACACTCTGCTCTGACCTATCACCATCAGCCCCCACCTTCATCTACCAATCCGCTCCACACTCTGCTCTGACCTATCACCATCAGCCCCCACCTTCATCTACCAAGTATTCCCAGCTACCTTCCCCTAGCTCCACCCACCTCGGACCTCCCCCACACTCCTTATGCTCGAAACATTGATTCTCCTGCTCCTTGAATGCTGCCTGACTGGCTGTGCTTTTCCAGCACCACACCTTTTGACTCCAACATTGGACTGTTTAGACACCTCAGGACTCACAACACCAGTGTGGAGGCACCTTTAGTCTGAAGGGACTAAAATCTGCCATATTCTTACCAGACCACAGGCTTTAATCCAGGGGGGCACTCTATGCCTCAGGCAAGGGGAAGAGATTAAGAATGGGTGGCACTGTGGCTCAGTGGTTAGCACTGCTGCTTCACAGCGCCAGGGACCCAGGTTCAATCCTATAGCCTTAGGCTACTGTCTGTGTGGAGTTTGCACTTTTCTCCCGTGTCTGCGTGGGTTTCCTCCCACAATCCAAAGATGTGTAGGTTCGGTGAACTGGTCATGCTAAATTTGCCCATAGTGTTAGGTGCATTAATGTACATATATACATATTGGTAAATATAGGGGAGGAGAATGAGTCTTGGTGGGTTACTCTTTGGAATGTCTTTGCGGACTTGTTGGGCCAAATGGCCTGTTTCCATACTGTAGGGAATCTAATCTTTCATGGCAACCTGAGCTGTCGTGGGAATTAAACCCAACCATCCAGCATCACAAACTAGCCATGCAGCCTTCTCTACAAGTACAGTTCAGAGAGGTGAGTGGGAACTACAATTCCCAGCAGGCTGTAGGTCCAGGAAAGAGCATGTGCAGCATTGTGCGCGGAGTGGAGACGGAGGCCGGGAGGGGATGAGCGCGTTCTCGATACGGGGCGAGCGGGGGTGGAGGGGGCTGGGGAAGGCGGGGAGGAGGGAAACGTGCGGGTCTGACTGACGAACATCATCAGGCAGCAAATGAAGCTGAGGCGGCGGTGCGGGTTCCTCAGCGGTCAGTGTGAATCGGAGCGCCGTGCCCGGGGAGGGGGAGAAATAAAGGAAGGGAGGAAGAATTTAAAATAAAAGGAAAGAGGCGACCGGAGAGTGAGCGCGGGGTACGGCACGACGCCCGTCAGGACAGGCGCAGGATTATCGCTCTCCCCGAGAATGGACGGTTTCGCCGGCAGTTTGGGTGAGTTATTTTTTTAAAAAAAACGGGGAAAGGCAGCGCTGCGGTGGAGAGGGGCTGAGATTTTAACCGCTGGCGGAGGGGAAAGGGAATATCTAAAAAGAGGGGAAAAAAGAGAGAAATGCCTTCCTCTCGCGGTTGTGTGTGTGTGAAGGGATTTAAAAAAAACGGTAGGATCCTGGTGTGGGGGAGGTCAGTGAACTCTCTCTCTCGGTGTTTGCTGGAGTTAGTTGGGGGCCGGGGTTACAGGAGCTGACAGGGGCTCAGTGCTGCTCGGACACGGCCTGAGTATTGGGGAGTGGGGGAGTCTCAGGAGGATGCTGCTGCTGCTGCTGTTTTCTGACTGGGGGTGTTTCTCTCTCTCTCTCTCTCTCTATTCGGGTTGTTTTTTAAAAAAAATTTCCTCTTGCGGCCGCTTGTGGATTTTGCGGCCGCGCCGCAACCGAGAATCATGTCCGAGCGGCTCCGCACCGGCGGGCAGACCCGCCTCCGGGTCCTAGTGTCACCTCACCGCGCACTCTCTCATATCGTCCCCTACACCCCCACCC
>NC_057718.1:36715716-36797601 GCF_004010195.1 Chiloscyllium plagiosum | reverse complement strand
CTTACCCCCCCCCCCACTCTTTCTTTCTTTCACATACCTTCCTCCCCCAATACACACTCTCTCTCTTTCCCCATTTCTCCAACCCCAACCCCAACCCAACTCTTGCAAGCATTTGCTACTTTTAGGCTGAACTATTCCATTGCACTCCAAGCCAGCCAACCAGGTAGTAACCCCCATGGACTTGTAACCTTTTATTTGTTCCTTTACCCATAACAAGCACACTCACTCACAAACATATGCTAAAGGCTTTGTATTGGGATGTGGTGCAAGCCTTCAGTTGTAGAAAGATGAGTTCATTGTAAATGCAAGCATGGAAGTTTGAATCGTTGGAAGAATTAGATTTTAAACTGGAGAGATTTTTCAACATTACCTCAGATATGTGCCCCCCCGCTTTGCTTTCACAGAGTTCATCTCCAACCTTTCTTCATTGACTTCTCCACTTGCATTTTTGATGATAGGTTCTTAACCTATGTTCACTGTAAACCCAATGCCTTTGACACCACCATTCAAGTGCTGTGTTCAGTTTTCTCGATTTCTCACAATCCTGTGTGATAATGGCTACCTTAGTAAATAATGCGATCTGGCTTTCAGTACTGGTATAATACCAGATAAGTATCCAACATGTCATAATGACTGTTGGACTACAGTATATTCATCACCGCATCCTATTGATCATTCCCAGCAGCGAACCCTTAGAATGCCATGTCCAACGTTAGATGTGTTCTGCTTTTGGGCAACATTCATTAAATAATCAGGACTGTGCTAAGAATTATAAGAAAAATCAATTTAAAATTATTATTAATTGAACTTACAGCATGATGTATTTGTACATGCTGGAAACTGTATATTAACACAGGACGGAGTTTTATCTCAACAAAAAGAATTAGTATATATTTTGTGTCACTTTCACTGTCAAAAATAAAGGGGTAGCAGTCATGAATTCCCATGTCAATATTCTGACTGGTCAGAGTTTACTTGCCTACTTGGAGAACTAAGATTGACAGTTACCTGTTCCTACAATTTCTCCACACCAATGATGGTACAACTAGTGGTACCCTCTTCTCATGCTGTATAAATTGGTGTGCCTTTCTTGAGTCTGTTTCTTGCATCCCAATCTTGATGAATGTGAGAAGAATAGTTGAAAGTACAACCACTTACAAAACTTGACATTGCCAACACCTTCCTGGGCCTTTGGAGACTAACTGTCTGTCTCCTGGACACAGATGTTTTTGTCGTTGTGTGAACACCTTGCACCTTCCCAGTACAACAAACTAGCATGTTGTCCCAACCCCCACCCCCACCACACTCCACCACCAAAAAAAATTACCAAGCCATCTAGAATTTGGAACAGTTCATATGACCTTTTTATTCTTTATTCATACACTAAAGACAGACCCAAACAGCTTTTCATAACTCTGTATTTTATCAGAGACCATTGAACAACTTGGAGTACTGCGTCCAGGCCATCAGGCTAGACTGCTGGTCTTGACCACAAAGGTATCTGCTTCTGTCTTCCTATCTGGGAAGTTTCCTGAATTCCTTATTTCTTTTCTAACAAGGCTTTCAGTTCTGCATCAGGAGAACCTTGCAGCCCATGCTGTCTCCTCTTGTTCCATAATAACTGTCAGGGCAGACATTCTTCCCAGCCACTGCCAGCGTCTACTCAAGTCAAAATGCGCCACCACTTTGACGTACGTGCTGCCTTGTAGTACAGGATGGCTTGAACTCATCAGGTCTCATAATCCTGCATCCCTGTTCGGCCACTTAAATGTAATATATGCTGGCTGCATGCTGCAAGTATGTAACAGGTTTGCCTGTTGCCTGCATTGGAAGAAACAGTTGCAGATTAATTATGTGTCATGATCTTGATGCTTAATTTCCAGCTTTAATGAATTTTGGGGTTAGAATGTCGGCACTTGTAGGGAAGAATAAAGCCAAAAGCCCCTTAAAATAGTCACCAAGAAATCAAGTAGAGAATTTAAAACAAACTTCTTCAAGAGAATTTTGAGAATATGGAACCCACTGTGAATTCTGTAAGTGTTTAAGGAGAAGATAAACGTGCATATGAGTCAGAAGAAACTTAGATTAGAAAGTTAGATCAGGAGACTTGAGTGAAATGTAAATGTTGGCATAGGTGGGTTGAAGAGCTTTTTTCTGTTGTGTATGTTTTATGGAATTCTATGTTATATGCATTAGAACAGGTTTTGGAACAGGATTTAGTGATGATTAAGGCAGAAGTAATTGACATTTTTGAGTTAAGCATAATCATAGAATTGAATTGGATATTAATTTTGTGTGAGAAGTATGAATTGCATAGAAGTAAAGCAGATTTTCTATGGATAAGAAATCAGTTGATATTAGTAAACTTGGCTGAACTTCTCAAGATTAAACCTGCAGCCAAACAGTGGGAAGTCGTGACATACATACTTTTCTTCATGGGAAGCCAGTACGTGCCCTTAAAATGTAGAGACCATTACACATATAAGCAGCTGCTGCGAGAAGAAATAACAAAGCTAAAAGAAAGATATGTGCAAAACAAGATGGAGAAGCTCAGTATAGATTGTTTTTCTTTTAAAATGGAGAGAAATGTGAATATGAAAAAATGGAAAATGTGAAAGCTAGCGGTGAAATTATTTGTAAGATACATGGGGGAAAAGCAAATATAGGGCCTTGAAAAATGGATATCGGTGTTATAGGACGTGCTAGATTTGTTCCTTGGAAAACGTGGGCAAAATAGTGGAGGGTAATATAAAAATATGACATTGGAGAGAAATGTAATCATTTTAGCATAGGTTATAGAAATAGTTTTTAAAAAGTGACTTAAGATGAGCAAATCTCCAGGACTTGATACATTTCATAATAAAGTACTCGTAGAACCATAGAAATTATGATACAGAGGCAGCCATCCCAGGGTACTGAAGGAGGTGGCTCGAGAAATCGTGGATGCGTTGGTGATTATTTTCCAGAGTTCGATAGATTCGGGATCAGTTCCTGCGGATTGGAGGGTGGCTAATGTTGTACCACTTTTTAAGAAAGGTGGGAGAGAGAAAGCAGGAAATTATAGACCAGTTAGTCTGAGCTCAGTGGTGGGAAAGATGCTGGAGTGTATTATAAAGGATGAAGTCACGACACATCTGGATAGTGGTAACAGGATAGGTCAGAGTCAGCATGGATTTATGAAGGGGAAATCATGCTTGACTAATCTTCTGGAATTTTCTGGGGATGTAACTCTGAAGATGGACGAGGGAGATCCAGTAGATGTAGTGTACCTGGACTTTCAGAAAGCTTTTGATAAAGTCCCACATAGGAGGTTAGTGAGCAAAATTAGGGCGTATGGTATTGGGGGCAAAGTAATAACTTGGATTGAAAGTTGGTTGGCTGATAGGAAACAAAGAGTAGTGATAAACGGCTCCGTTTCAGAATGGCAGGCAGTGACCAGTGGGGTACCGCAGGGATCAGTGCTGGGACCGCAGCTTTTTACGATATATGTTAATGATATAGAAGATAGTATTAGTAATAACATTAGCAAATTTGCTGGTGATACTAAGCTGGGTGGAGGGTGAAATGTGAGGAAGATGTTAGGAGATTACAGGGTGACCTGGACAGTTTAGGTGAGTGGTCAGATACATGGCAGATGCAGTTTAATGTGGATAAATGTATGGTTATCCACTTTGGTGGCAAGAACAGGAAGGCAATTTAGGTAAAGGGGCAGTACAAAGAGATCTGGGTGTTTTTGTACACCAGTCAATGAAGTTAAGCATGCAGGTACAGCAGGTAGTGAAAAAGGCTAATAGCATGCTGGCCTTCATAACAAGAGGATTGAGTATAGAAGTGAAGAGGTTCTTCTGCAGCTGTACAGGGCCCTGGTGAGACCACACCTGGAGTACTGTGTGCAGTTCTGGTCTCCTAATTTGAGGAAAGACATTCTGGCTATTGAGGGAGTGCAGTGTAGGTTCACGAGGTCAATTCCTGGAATGATGGGACTACCTTACACTGAAAGACTGGAGCGACTGGGCTTGTATGCCCTTGAGTTTAGAAGACTGAGAAGGGATCTAATTGAGACATATAAGATTATTAAAGGATTGGACACTCTGGAGGCAGGAAACATGTTTCCGCTGATGGGTGAGTGCCGAACCAGAGGACAGAGCTTGAAAATACTGGGTAGACCATTTAGGACAGAGATGAGGAGAAACGTCTTCACCCAGAGAGTGGTGGCTGTGTGGAATGCTCTGCCCCAGAAGGCAGTGGAGGCCCAGTCTCGGGATTCATTTAAGAAAGAGTTGGATAGAGCTCTCAAGGATAGTGGAATCAAGGGTTATGGAGATAAGGCAGGAACAGGATACTGATTAAGGATGATCAGCCATGATCATATTGAATGGTGGTGCAGGCTTGAAGGGCAGAATGGCCTACTCCTGCACCTATTGTCTATTCAGCCCATTCTGTCTCTGCCTGACAAATAAAACTCTCTCTGGTCTGACCTCACTTTCAAGCTTTTTAATCCACAGTATTTGTAGATTTTAATATTTTAAGTGGACATTAACTGTAATGAGGGTATAAAATTATTACAGAAATAATGAATAATTTTTTTAAAATGTTCTGTTCCAGTGTCATACCTTTTGGATTCAGAAAATTGCAAATACCACTTGTTATTGAAGTAGGGAAGAAAAAAATATTGGCACCTGCAGGCCTGCTGCTTTAATATGAAGATCAAGTGATGAGCATTTGGACAGATACTCACCTTGGTTTTGTCATGTCTGGCAGGTGGGATTAGATTGGGCTGGGATATCTGGTCAGCATGGATGAGTTAGACCAAAGGATCTGTTTCTGTGCTGTATATCTCTATGACTCACGAAGCTTGGTGAATTTAATGAGAAGGTTGCTAACATACTGGACAAGTAATTGTCTGTGGGGTTTGTCTGTTTGGATTTCCAGAAACAATTTGGTAAGGTTCTGCACAATAGATTATTAAGAATAAATCAGAATATATGGAATTATGGATGACATAAAATTACGGATTGGTTGGAAAGTAGTGGTAAAAGGATTTGTTCTCTAGTGGCATCATGTTCTCTAGGGGCTTGTTGGCAAAATGTGAGAGATGCAATTCAGTCAGGAAATAACGTGAAATTGTTTGGATCTGAAAAAGGCAAATTAGGGTTTCACAACTCTGGAAGGTTTTTTGTATGGTCAGGAGGTTAGGAGTTGAGACAGAGCCAAGAGATCGAAATGGGCTTGTATGTAAATTGTTAAATGCTCATGAACTATTTAAAAAGGGCATAATAGATCACTCATCTTTGTCAAATTAGTTGAAATTCTTAACTGATGTTTCAGTGGTATGAACCTTGGGTCTGGAATATTGCATTTGTTTCGGGCACTGAATCTCAGGACAGATGCATATTATCCTTTGTAATAGCACCATGCAGAATCACCAAAATGCAACCATACCTAAAAGGATTACCTTGAGGATAAATTGCATCAACTTGATTTGTGCTCCATGAGTTTAGGAAATTGAGTGATTTTGAGATGATTATGCTTTTATGAGATAGAAACAGAGACATGCCTTCACTGGGGAATCCAAAGCAAGAAGATTGGGGAGAGGAAGATAAACAAGGTCACAAACAGTTTGCTTCAGATTTCAAGCATCTGCAGTATTATACCCCAATTGAAAGTCATAAACAGAAATCGTACTTTTCTATATTTGCACTTTCCTAACCTTGACTTTTCCTTTTCCATTGTCTTCTCTGCGACTATATAAACTTTTCTAATGAAATATCACAACTTTAAAACATTCATTTCTTTTGGCATTTAAATATCTTTATTTTGTGGTGATATGTTAATCCTGGTACAGATCATTCTGCTGTAACGTGACAGTTGTATTCCTCTGTCACCTCACACTATAGTAGATCACTAATAGAAAATTGCCGTACCCATTCAGTAGAAAGTTTGTGTCATCCAACATCCACAAATTGTCAATCACTTATGAATTATAGCAGAACTACCTGTGTTGTATTTTTAAGATAATATTTTCATAAACCATATTTTTGAAATCCTAGTCTTGATCATAACTATGAATTATTTGCAATTTAGCTGTTCTTGGGGTGCAATTTTTCTAAACATGGGCAACTCTCTCCCTCCTCTTTCCCTGTAATGAAATAGGTGCAAAAGTTGATCATTTGGTCCCTCAAACTTGCTGTGCCATTCAATAAGATCATGGCTGGTCTGTGTTTCAAAGTCCATACTCCCATCTATCTCCAGTAATTCTTGATTCCTCTGCCTAAAAACACAGCTTAAAAATATTGACTGATCTTCCCATCCACTGCCTTCTGAGGCAGTGTTTCAAAGTTGAACTAATTCCTCATTTCTGTCCTGAAAAGGTGACCTTTAATTTTAAAACAATGCCCCGGTTCTGAAGTTATCTACAAAAGGAAATATTGTTGTAATAATGTTAATGACACATCATTCATAAATGATTGGAGAATTTTTATAAAGTGCTGTCAGTATTGTCAATTTGATGTGTTGTGAATGGAAGTGTGATAATACTTGCCATTACCATTTTTGATCAACTTTCCTCAATGAGTGAACTAAATTTCTGATCAAGGCAATGTTGTTACAGTAACAGCAGTTGTTTAAAAATGCCATGCTGTGTACGTGCTATGGAAATTTTCATTTAATTCTAAATGGCACCTTTCTATAATAGGGTCTTATAATTGCCCTTGTCCAACACCGGCTTTTGGTTATGATTAAATTGTATCACTGCAACTGTTGCACTAGCTTGCAAACATTTTTAACCTTCTACTTGCTATAATTTTGATATTTGCTTTGAAACAATATTTATATTTGAATTTCTTTTATAGTGAGATGTTAACTCTGGTAAAGGTAGTTTTGCTGTAATGTGACAATGAAATAGTTGAAACTGTGTATTTATACTGTCTGCTTGCATTGCTTTTGAAAATACAGCTTCTTGCATTAAATGTAATGTGCATTGGTTGTTAATCTCAGATTGCTAAAATGTTAAAAGTACAACTGGATAGTTCGTTCTCTTGTTGAAAATTTTAGTTAATTCATTGGGTCACCTGACTTCTTTATAAATAAAGAAAAATGTTTTTGCTTGCTGTTGGTCTGCAGCTGAGAGTTGCTTCCCAGGAAAGTGAAAGGATGGAAATTTGGCACTGCTATAGTACCCATTTTACATCAGTATTACGTGAGAAATTGTAAGACGTACAGTTTAATTGCACCATGGAACAGGTTTTAGGCAGGATATTACAAGATAATTCCACAATAGCTTATTGAAAACTGAATTTCCTTATAACATTGTAACACGTTGAATCTAAGGCTTGAGTTAAAGTTGTATATTCAAACTTATTATTGGAAGAAGTAACTTGCATATAATTTTGAATCACAGGTTTGTGAATGCAATTTCTGTGTTGCTTTTCGGTGTCGTTAAGGTTGTTTTAATGTTGTGTAGGATGCATTATGATGCTCAAAGGAGCAATGAGGCCACTAATTTAATGTCAGAGTTCAGATGACCTCTGCAATGCACTTGAGCTTTGGTTTTTTGATTTATGATGTCAGTTGAAACCAGAGTAAATTATAGAGCCAGTAAATGGTGTGTGGGCGTATGTCGAAAAGCAGTAACTCATTCAGAGGGCTTGCGAGGTTTTAGAGATGCAAAAAAAGGGTTTGCTGTTAGTGAGAAATAGCTTTGAATTAACTCAATTAATAATAATCGTGTGCAGCACAGCATTTTGTTTTGGAGCTAACATTTCTTTAGGATCCACCATTTATACATGGCAGCATTCTAGATTTTTGTTAGAGGTCCAACATCAGTTTTGGTTTCTTTGTCACTCTTGCTATTCCAATGATAAGCTACAGGTCCTTATTACTACTTGTAATAAATTCTTGATTCCAGTATTGTGTTTAAATAAACCTCTTGCAAGGCCATTGCTAAAGGTACAACCAAAATAGGAGTTCCTCCTTTCTGCTGGAACTTTTTTTCCACTTCAGTTACTTCTAACACTAAAATGGTTACAGGTATTGGCAAATATTTTAATTTTTAGGGAGATTCTTATAGCATGGTAATTGCCATGCTGGACAGACTACAAATAAAGGCTGGTCATCCGATGGGCAGTCTCACGCTTAGAATCCTACTTATCTTTCTCTGTTTTATTAATGCTAAGGTGGTCTGTGCATTCAATCGCGTATAACTCTGACTTAATCAATATTCAGAGTTATGGTAAAAGAGCAGGGGAATAACATTAAATGGTTAGCTTTCCCAATGAGGACAAATGGTTTTCTGTGATGTGAGATTCTGAGAGTCTGTGTTGATTCATAGTTTGAAAGATCCTGCTATGCATGCTTTCTTCTGTCCAATATCCCTACTATTTGACCGACTTAACTAACCTTGCATCCCTTAGCTTTTCTTTCTATGACAACAAATCTGTTGAAACTAAATCTGTCTTGTAATTCGTTCTTGATTTATCTGTTGTCTTTTTTATCATTTTCTATTTGTAGTGTCCTGATTTATCTGCCTTGGCTCTATATATTGACTGCTCAATTTTTTAAAAAAAGGAACACAATTAGATGTTTGACTCAACAACCTTTAAAATGTTTTTTGGTACCTTTTTCCAGTCCTCCTTCCTTGCTGTTGAGGTTTTAGAGAAAAATGCTGCACTGTTTTCATACTGAATAACTGACTTATCTATATAAGTTACAGATACTACTGCTAATGTAGATATTGACCAGATGTGAACATAACTTAGAGATCTGAAACAGGGCCCTGCACTCTTGTCAGGCAAGACTCTGTATGTGTGAGGGTCATAATTCTTGCCCTAATATGTAGAGCAATACATTAACTTCTGTGTGTATTTCTTGAACAATTGAGATGGTCAGATAGTAGCTTTTGGCTGCACCAGGAGAGCAATTGAGTTTGTTGTGCATAGAATTGGAATCTGAAAACTTTTGTTTAGACATCAGTATAATTGGTTGGTTGAGTAGAAAGCAGGATTGAATAGATTTTAACAACATACGTCTAGTATATATTGCTCATTATAATTTATAATTGTAGTGATTCAGTTGATTTCATTAGCTGCACCAACATAAGATTTTGATGTGGAATGATATTTACCATTTTACTGAATGCTTTCTGATGCCATTATTTCTGGCTCCCTATATCTTTATTAAACTTGCAGTAATGAACAGGCTTCCTATCCTTCATTTTAGAGAAAATAAAACTTAATGCTTTAATTTTACAATATTTTCACATATTACTTGAATTTCAATAGTTATTTTAGATTTTGTATGGTTTGGGTACTGTTAACAAGTTTCATTATGATGCTGTCTTTACTGAAATTTGATATTTGCTTGTGAAGTCATAATGAGAGAGAAACTTGGTAACTCTAAATTGATTTATGGTTTGACTCAGCTGTGGTTATACTTAAGCTGTCAGCCATTATGTATTCTATTTATAATGCTTCCATGTGCTCATCTGAATACTTTATAATGCATATTTGGGGCCACATTAAATCTTGTATATGAAAACCCTTTTGAGACAGTGTGGTGATCCAAAGAGCCGACAGCAGAACAATATTGCACATCAATTGACACATCTATGACTGTATGACTCTCTATAAAATCTAAATGAGAAATTTCTTATTGTGATGTTTACTGATTAACAGTAATTTATGCATAATGTATATTCTCCGAACAGCCCACCTGAGTTGAGCTTTTAACTAGTTAATTACTTTGACATCAGGGAGTAATTATTGAGTCCATATGGAAGTGCCTGCAGCCCAAAATAATTGGAAAAAGTGAGGACTGCAGATGCTGGAGATCAGAGCTGAAAATGTGTTGCTGGAAAAGCGCAGCATCCAAGGAACAGAAAGGCTTATGCCCGAAATGTCGATTCTCCTGTTCCTTGGATGCTGCCTGACCTGCTGCGCATTTTCAGCCCCAAAATAACTGAGCAACTTTGAAGTGCTGCTTTGTAACTTTGTCTTTAGAAGAGTATTTTAATTTTGATTGACACTTGCATTTTCAGGTAGATTTAACCGGAATGGAATATATAAAAATTGGGATGAATTGATAAAGAGTATTAACTCATTAACAGCAAAAAGTGGACTGCTCCAGGGTTCAGTATAAAGACCGCATTGTATTTAATTTACTTTAATTATCTGTGGTCATTAGTTGTGCTTATAATGGCAAAGGACTTGCATGTAAGAAAGCCAAAACTAGAATGTATGAAGATAAAATGGAAAGGTATCTACTCCATAATGTGGGGCTGAAATGGATGGACTTAGGTTTAATCACCATAGCAGTCAACTAAGCAAGTAGATTATTGAGGATGTAGAGCACTTGAAATTATGGTTAAACTGGGAATTGAGAGAAGATTAGGCTTTTCACTTTAAATTGTTAATCATGTGGTGGTCAGGTGATAAATAGTAGGGAAAAGGCAGAACTGGACAAATGTTAAACTTGCTATGACAATAGAAAAGGGAGAAAGTGAATAAATTAGTGAAAAGGTCATAATTTTTGGTAAGCTGGCCTTTACATAGAGTAATTGAGACATGAACTGAACTTTCTAGTAGTATGGTAGAGAGCCTAACCCTGAAATGATCTAATAAGCGGTTCTTTGTCGTTTCTGGAAGGCTGAGTTAAGATAGATTGGTTTACTGTTTTGTGAACCTGAATGCAGGAGAATGAGATTACTAATTTATTGCATATTATCAATCTCCGAATGAATGTGATTTAATGCATGATTTATTACAATTATCAATGTGCTTTGAAATGTTATCCATGTTTGTTTTTCTCAACATTAAAGGATTGAGTCAGAACGAATCCATTCCAGAATAAGTTTCTTTTTCTCCTGGTTATAAAGATCTTCTTTGAATAAAGTTTCTTATCTTATCCTGATCTATTGAGATCAGATTATATAGGAAAAATCACAGCCTAATATAATTGACAATAATCTCACTCAATGTTAAGGTCTGGCAATTTGGCAAAACTGAACAATTCATTTGATTCAGCAGGAGTGCTGTTCTGATTCTTGGATTAAAGAGAAAAAAATCTAGGGATCTAAGTATTATTCATATTTCACAGTACAGTAACTGTCTTCGCAAAATTTACTCTGCTAGGGGAAAAAAACTTTACAGTGTATTAGAGACCCTGTGTCCCTACCTGCAAAATACTGAACAGTAGACGTTTCTGCAAGGTTGATCTGGTGACCTAAGTTGTAAGGAGAATTCTGGAGCTTCACACAATTGGAAGTAGCAAAACAGGTTTTTCAAATTTGTATTCCAATATGTTAGTTTTGGGATCTTGTGACAGGCTATCCTGCCCTTGAGGTCTGAAATTTATATTTTTGAGCAGGTTGATGTTTTAAAAAATATACAAAAGTTCATGTGCAGGTGTAGTAAGTGATCAGGAAGACAAATAGAACAACATTGATTACTACGAAGTGAATGGAATGTAGAAGTAGTGTTGCTTTACTGTTTAGTAAAGCATTGAGAGGCCATATTTGGAGTAGTGTACGCAGTTTTGGTTATTTTAAAACCTGATGTGAAGATGTTAGTAGTCATATGTAACTGGGATGGAAGGGACTATCGAACAATGAAACGTTAGATAGTCTGTACGTACGTTTTTTGTTGGCGTTTACAAGAATGAGAGTTTCAAGACTTTGAAGGGACTTTACATTGCTGAAAGGACGTTTCCTGTTGTCCCGTTTCGCCCCCTCAGCCGAAACAAAACACACAGAGAAACAGTATAGTTTTACCTCCTTCATCTTTGTTCCAGGCCCTTGACGGGGAGAGAACAATCACCCATGTGCACAGAGACATGAGTTCATGGTTGTCTTTGGAAGAGCAGTTTCTCAATGAAATATACGGTCATTTTACAGGGAGGAGCATCCAGATAAGGCAACATACATATTAATTGTTTTTACCTATACATATTAATTGGGTGACCGTTACAATCAGCACGCATCAACAGTAAAGATTAAGCCATCTGCTGTTACACAATGGATGACTGGCTTCACATAAAGAATACTTTTCACCTTGTTAAACTGACCTCCCATACTGAATGCTTGCAACATTGTTAAATGGGTCTACATAATGACTGCTTTTCCACCTTGTCTCCAGCACCCCATTGTTAACTGTAAGTTCTTACCTGATTTGAGTCATGATCAGCTGAACCTCTTGTTTCACAAAACTCAGAAGTTAACTCTTTCCCTGCCTGCCTGTACCCTATACACATTCTCATTTCCTTGAGGGACAGTCTCGAGCTGGAGGATGAAATATTAAAATTAGAAACTTCCATTTAAGACTGAAATAAAGAGGAATCTTTTTCTTTAAAAGGATCATGAGTCTTTGGAATTCTCTTCCCCAGAGGTAAGTGATTGAATGTTTAACGGCAGAGGTGAACAATATTTTACAAACAAGGAAGCCAGTAGTTACGGTGATAGAGGGAAGCAGGAATGTAGAATTGAAGCCTCAGTCAGATCCACCATGATTGTCTTGAATGATGGAGCAGGCATTATGCCCAAATAGCCAACCCTTAATTTGTAAGTTTCTGTCCACAGTTAACACTATTGCAATTTGAACCCAGGATACTACAGACAGGGTTAGGCTACATATTTCTGAGCCTGTAGCTTGCATGCTCCATCACTTTGAAATTGCAGCTTTTACTATCTGGTACTTACAGTAGAACTGCTTTGGGTAAGAGTTGTTTTCTCCAGTTGACTGCACCAAAGCAGGATAACATGGAAATTGCCATGGATAGTTTCAAATGGAATGTTAAACTTACTTTTAAAGAGTTTCTGATTAGTTTTGTTTATGGAAAGGAATTGCAATGAACCAAACATTTCCTTAATTTTATTTTCTCCTTGATGAATATCAAGACACCTTGGTTGTAGAACTTCATTTTACATCTGGTCATAACCTCAGAAGCATAATGAAATGCAAACATGAAAACATTTTCCGTCTCACAGCTTTTTGACTGCGAAGGAATATGAATATTAGAAATCTTCATTTGTTAATGAAACTATAAGGGACTAGATCAATGTCAGTAAATGTTCAGGGCAGATGAAAGTCTGAGCATTGGGCATTGCGGTCTCCTACAGCAGATAAGAGTCTCACCATCATGCAAAAATTTATATCCCGAGAACTTGATCGTCGGACCAGGTCATTCTTCATACGAGTATCCCGGAGCATTGATAACTTGTACATCGCAGACTGTAAACTTTCTATTTCACCTAAAACACCAATCAAAAGACTGGGCCAATTTTGGTGGGAAAGATATTGGCAAATTCCTCACATTTTCCTACATTTCTCTTCCAACAGCAATTGAAAATAGTCAGGTAGATCATTCCAGCACTGATAATTCCGTGTAGTTCCTACTTCTGTGAGAGTTGATTTTTAAAAAATGTCTCCCTCTCTTCATCCCACCCTTGCATTCCCCACCCAAAACAGGTCCAACTTTTGGCTAAAGGCATTGTGAATCGCAGTCCATTGCACAAGTCTATTCCAGTGATCAGTTTTTCTCTGGGAGAATCATCTCCTGATATCTGATGTGGCGCAACTGAAATTTGTATCTCCTGATCTTTTCTAACACACTTAATTCACAGAAACTATCAAATCAGAACTCATTCTCATCATTTTCATAAACTGTTAGATCACTCTTATGTCCATCTTCACTAAAGTGTAGATCCCATCTTTTTTATTCTATCTTGTTGCACATTTATCCTGGCAATCCATCTGGTCCACCTGCATTCTTGCAGTCTAAATGTAGGATTTTCTTGTACAGTCTGGTATTGAACGTTCAGAAATAGAACTGAAAATACATTGAAATGAATACGTTTCTGAAATAATTGCACAGAAGCTGGTATCCTGTCACCCAAGTCACCCGTTATTTACTAGTGCACAGTATACTGACTGTGGCCAGCCAGCTTGGAGTCAGTCCTCCACTGAGGAGATTCTAAATTTCCTGTTTATATTGGTCAGCCAGGACTTTCCTGATTGGCCCAGGATAACAACCCCAATCCAGGATCTAGTAGTCAACAAGATCCACCTGGTTCCAATCACTACAGTTTTTCCATTCTGATATAAACTAAATTCCTTTCTTTAACCAACTTATTCAATTAAACTTTATATTTTGGAATTAGCTGCCTTTATCCAAAGGTATGGAAATAACCGTAAGAATGGGTTGTCATGTGGAATATTTTATGAACTGATAAACATCTATATTAGAAGCCAGAGCCGGCCATTCAATAACAGCAGCTATGTGCATTTATGTATTTTTTAACGTAATAAAATGTTCCAAGGTAAATTACAGGAGTATTGAAGAATCCACTCGATAATGGACTATATAGAGAGATATAAGCTAGAAAAGATCAAGCTTGATCAAATGTTTAGCAGTGTACTTTAAAGGAGGAAGGAGAGGTGGAAAGGTGTAAGGAACAAATTCCAAATGTTTAGATCTAAACAATTAGAGGCACGGCTACCTGTGGTGGAGTGATTAAAATCTGGATTGCACAGGAGACCAGTGAATGTTTGTTTATGTTCAGTCACTATCGGTAATGGTAGATTCTTCCACTAGCTTTCCTGCGACTGTTAACTGGATTACTATACATACAGCACAAAAGATAGATAACTTACTATGTATGTAAAGACCTGATGAAATAGTTACACTGAGTTAGACAGCTGCAAGAGATTGAAGATTGGAGTGCATGATGAAATTTAATGACATCTTTAGTCAACATAATGGCTACATATATGACCAAGAAGTCAGAAAAACTCTTCGTTTGGAGTTTAACAAGTGCATAATGAGAAATAAAACTTTTATTAAAGATGGCCTTAAAGTTTGTTATTTTCTTTCCCTACGTGTCACAAATATTATAAATAGATGGTGCCTTGGCTAACCATGTGATCTGATAAATCTTTCCACAAGCTGACCGGTCAGCTTCACTTGTGGACAGATTTATCATATCACATGCTTGACCCAGGGCACAGTATATTTATAACTCCTGTGGTTTGTTTTTAATTTCTTTCTGTGGGGAGTGTACAGGTGGAAAGGGGGCAGGTTGGATATTGAGCTCTTCTTTCTTCTCTAGAAAATCACATGGAATTGTTTTACAATGCACTAAATGTGCAACTGGGATTTTTATTTCCATTGATCGATCTTAATAAACAGGGTAGGTTTTTTGTTTTTAAACTTGTAATGACTGGTTGATCTTGACAAATTCCCACCGGCCTACTGTTTACTCTTCATAATTGATGGTTGGATTATGTAACATCTCAATTTGCTGATTTAGAATTTTGCATAAAGGCAAATAGTATTGCAGAGTCCAGAGAAACTTGGCACTAAGGCACTAATTGACAAATGACCTTTTAATGCTGGTAAATACCAAGGTAATGCAGTTTAGCATACGGCACATGTAGAAGCAGGCAATCTCATTTACGGGTAATGATAAATATGACCAAGTAATCGGTTAGATCTCCATAAAGTAAAAGGTTTGAAAATACATTATGGTACTTTGTGGATCAGAACATGAAACTGTTTTGTCATTATCAAATTTCAATCTATTCAAGGCTGAATGTGTCCCAGTATTTTATACATTCCAGTGTTTGTTTTATTCCTTTCTTGTATTTCCTGCTTTGCTGGCTTGTATACTGATAAATATTTCCTAAATCCTAGCTCCATTTTCTTGCCTTTTGAGAAGTTTTTTTTAAATTTAATTGATGGGCATTGCTGACAAGGTTGTAATTTGTTATCCTCCTCTAACTGTCTCTGAGAAATTGGTAGTAAACTGCCTTTACATACCCATAGTGCTACTGGGGAAGGGCTTCCAGAATGTCAACACAGTGGCATTCACATGTTACTTGGGGAACTTCAGGCGTTGGTAGTAGCAGTTCCCTTTAACTTGGTAGAGTTAGTGGGTTTGGGCAATGCTGTTGAAGGAGATTTGGTGAATTGTTGTCAATGGTGTTGCTGTATGTTGGTGGTGGAACAGTTTTAGATCAAGAGGGCTGCTGTGTCCTGGAAGATTTTGAGTTTCTTGACTTTTGTTGGTCTTCTACCAATTATGGCAAATGGAGAGCATACAAATGGACTCCTGACTTGTCTCTTGGATATGGTAGCTATAGAATTGCCAACTTCCTACATATTCATGTAGTCAAAATGTTTATCTGACGCACATGGTATTAATTACCATTTAATGAGGGAGATCCAGTGATGATAATGCCAAAGGGAGTTGATTAGATTCTATCTAGTTGGAGATGGTCATTACCTATCACTTGCATGGTACCAATGTTTATTTTCTGCTTATCAGCCCAAGTCTGAGTATTATTCCGTTATTATTCCATGTAGGCATGGATGACTTCATTATTTGAGGTAGAGTTGAGCTATATACTGTGCAGGCGGCCCCACTTCTGACTTAATGACAAAGAAGGTCATGATTAAAGCTGTGAAAGATATGTCACCTAAGGACATTACTCTGAAGAACTCGTGCAGCAATATCCATGGGTTAGATGGTTGACTTCCAAAAGCTACACCGCATTTTTGTGGAATGGATGCCTCCAACCTATGGAGAATTCCACCCATGACTGCAGTTAATTCCAATTTTGCTTGGGCTCCATAATGATGCACTTGATCAGATGCTGCCTTGATGTCAAGTGCAGACATTCTCCTGTCCTCTTTGGGATTCATCTGTTTGCACCAAGGCTTCTATGGGGTTTGGAATCATATGGGCCTGATAAAAACTCAAACTGAGTGGATTGCTGCTAAGTGAATGATGATTGATAACACCTTGGATTGTTTTACTGATGATTGAGAGTAGATCTGTAGAGCAGTAATTGACTGGATTGGATTTGTTTTGCTTTTTGTGGATAGTCATAACTCTGCCGTTGCCAGTATAGTGGCTATACTGGAATAGTTTAGTTAGTAGTATGCTAATTCTGGAGCACAGGTCTTCAGCACTAACGAGCTGTAAAACTTATAAATGTTGATGATGCAAGGGATATGGGTGCAATCGTAGGAGCAAAATTAGATACAGCAAACAACTAAGGTAAATTAATCGTTGGTCATTATTGCGAAAAGTTTGGAGTACAGCAACAAAGGTGGCGAGTCCACACCTGTACTACTGTGTGCAATTCTGTCCTGCATTCCTAAGCTATAATGTACTGTACTTGTACTGCCTGCAGTATCTCACAGGTTTATTAGATTTGCTCCTGATTGTTGCCCCACAATAATGAGTAAATCAGGCTGAGATTCAGTGGAATCTACATGATAGAATGACAATCTCAGGAAAACACAAGATTCTGAAGAGTTTGGAAGGGCAACCACTAGTTTCCCTAAGAGGGGAATCGACGGCACAGTTGTAGTCTCAGGATAAGGGGCCAGTCATTTAGGACTACAATGAGGAGAGATTTCTTCTCTCAAATTGTGGATCTGTTGAAATTCTCTACCTAGAGGCTGTGGACGCTTCAATGTTGAGTATATTCAGTACTGAGATAGATGGATATAAAACTTTTCATCTCTTGGGGAACCCAGGAATATGGACCAAGGGGAGTAACCTTCTATCTATCTTTTGTACGCGCGCAAAATTCAGGTGTTTTTGTTTATGGTCTGAAAAGGTTCATTGAGGAGTTTCATAAACACTACTTACATGATAATCATAGCATGATTGTGGACCAAATAGCTTAAGATATTGAAGGTGTGTGACCCAACAGCTGATGCTCCTCAAAATCTCTATAGTGATGTCCATTATCTCTCTCGTTTTCTTGTGGTTGTGCTCTCCCTCCTCCCCCTTCCTGCTGATCCACTGCTGAGGATGCCAGTTATCAACTAAACAATAATAATCTGAGACCTCTCGGACTATAAGGCTTAATGTCATGTGCAAGCTTAATTCTTCCTGTCTGTAAGCAACATGTTCACCTTTTCTAAACCTTTATATATAATGTGATTGATGTTTCATTTTATTATTTTTCTCTGGGTTTAGTAATGAATGCAGTTGTTTTCTTTTCAAGATAACTTTGCAACTGGTTCTCAGTATGGACTAGTACTATGTTTTAATTGAAATGCAGTAGTTGTGTACAAAAAGGAAATAAAAGTATTTATTCTGGCTGAATGGAATGGTGTTGAAAAGAGGGAAACCAGTTTGCCCCCCCCCCTCTCATTTGGTCATCCTTTTTACCCTGCTATCTCTGTCCTCAAAAGCTTCTAACAAATATGTAAAACAGAATTTGTCCTTTTCATAAAACCATGTTGACTTTGAACATCATGTGATTGTCACTGTCAGTAATTTTCATAGATTCATAGCTTTCTACAGTGTGGAAGCAGAGCATTTGGTTCCTATAGTCAACATTGACCCATCCAGACCCACTCCTCAACCCTATCCCTGTACCCCTGCGTTTCTGATGGCCAGTCCACATAACCTGCACGTCTGTGGACTGTGGGAGGAAACAAATGCACCTGAAGGGAACCCACATAAACACAGGGCAAATGCGTAAACTCCATGCAGTTACCTGAGGGTAGAATCTAACCTGGGTCTTGGGCACTGTAAGTTGGCAGTACTAACCACTAAGCCACCATGCTGTTTTTCTAAGAGTATTACGAATATTTTCGTGATAACACGTTCCAGCATCTTTCTGATGATTGCCAGGCTAGCAGGCCTAATTTTTGTTTCTTCATTTCTTGAATAGCAGTGTTATATTTATTAAGACCACTTTGCTAGCAATAGCCTACTCTGTAATGAATTATAGAAAAATAACCATTGCATCCAATATCTCTGCAACTATGTCTTTTTGAACCATCAGAAGTAAGCTATCAAATTTTGATGGTTTGTGGGCATTTGATCTCAAATTTTGTTAATCGTTGTCTCTGATCATATCTATGTTTTAAGTTACTCCCTCGTAGCTCCTTGGTTGCCCTCTGTTTCTGTTAAATTGCCTTCAACTGTGAAGGCAGGCATGTTATACTTAAGATCTGTGCCATTTTTCAATCCTGCTGAATATTTCTTTCGTCTCACCCCATTGTGGTGATCCTGAGGTTTGAATATAGCCAGCAATGTACAGTACAGAATTTATCATTAAACTCTAGAGGACCCTAGTGAAATAAAAATTGATGAGAAAATTGATTTATATCTTTTACTCTGTAAAATTGCATAGCTTTGGTCAAGGAGATCATTAGCCTGCTGTAGATTATTCATGAAAAAGAGTTATAATTTCATCTCTGGCACAATTGTTTCTTGCTCAGGTGCATTCAAAGGTGAAATGTTCCTGTCCTTTTTCATCATACCTCTGTCCTTGTTTCTTTGTTTTCCTCTGCTTCCATACTATAAATGCTTGTTTGTATATGACGACTCAAACAGGCCAGTGTGAGCTAACTGTAGTGCTACATGCTTTAAGCAAAGGTTGCTCCTGGTTGAGAATCACGATCTGTCGTTTTGGATACTTAGATGTTAAATGCTGGGGGAGTCCTTAAAATAAAATCTTTCTTTAGGACTTGCCTACCTTTTCTTAAAAATTTGCATCAAAATCTAGCCTATGCTAGTTTGTTTGATAATTAAAACTCTCATTGTGTTTCTAATAATAATTTTGATTTTTGTGCAAATTGTATCTTTCCGTTGGTTAGGGGTCAGCGAAGTAACTGGTTTCTTGCTATTTCTCAGCTTACCTTAAATGTATGCTGTTTGGACAATGGAGTTTAATGTCTGTCATTAGAGGGAATTTTCCCATTTTTAAAGTATTGGAATAAGCATGTCAGGTGGTGACTAATAAGCCACCCTCACTCCTGAGAAAGCTCAACCTGTGGCACGCCATTCGGCTTGTTATGACTTAGCATACGTGTGAAGGTGGAATTCTTGGTGAATCGCAGTCCTCAATGCTAACATCTTATTTTGCCAGCCAATTTGATAATAGCAGCCTTTGTTTGGGTTTGTAAGGACTTCTAGTTGAGGCCTACTCCTTGGGAGGTCCAACAGGAAGAAAGTGAGTCATTTTTATGCTTGTCCTGTATGGGTGGGATTTGGCCAAGATGTGGCTTTCAAAGTCTACCATTTGGTGCAGGTTGCCCAGATAGAAAGTTAGCCAGGAAGGCAAGTGGTCACAGTGCATTGAGATCCATAAATGGCTATTAGTTGACCATTTGGTCATAACAATAAAATCACACATGGACTGTCTCCAGAACTTAGTGAAGAGGTAAGAACGAGGTGAGTTTCTCTCCAGTGCCAACTCTCTGCATTTATACCCTTCCTTACCACAGTTGTGCTGTTTTGTTTAACAAGAGTATCCTCTCTGGGAAATTTTATAGCCAGCGATACTATTTGTCAATACCCAGGTAGATAAATATGTTCTGTATGTAATTTTTTAAAGCAAAAGTTAATCAATGATTCTTGTTTCTAGTGTCTTTCTTTTATTGTGGCAAAAACGTTTCTGCCATTTGGATTTTTAAAACCAAAAACTATCTTGTCCAGCCAAATCTGTTCATTCTTTCATCCTTCCTATTACATTACTATCCAGATTTGAGCTTTCTGTTGTCCATTGTACAGCTCAGCTGTAGTTAGTCTTTCAAGCAGCCGATTCTGGTTGGGCATGTGGCTGTAAATAACATGACATGATCTCTCACTTCCAACTGTGACATCCTTTTTACCCATCTTTAATATCTTCATAATAAAAAAGAATGTTCAAATAAAACAATCACTGCATACAATTGTTATTAATTGACCGTATTTTACTTTTCTTGGGTTACTTGTAGCAGTGTCCAATTCATTAATTTTTTAATTCCTGCAGACTTGAGGACAATCCTGGAGGGTTAGCAACACAGGGTCTTTGTTCTTTTGCAGCATAGACTGCCCTAATGAGGAGGAGGAGAATGGTCACTAAATTGAGACAATTTGGAGGCTTTAATAATGCGAACAGATTAAAGAAATGGCTGTTCATTCAAAGCAAAAGATTTGAAGTCAAATAGAAGTGCAAAGTACAATATGTTGAATCAGAAACAGTGCTTTGAATTCAATGTGAATCTAGTTTAGTTTAAAAGGAGATTTAGTGAAGGTTTTGAGAAGTTTAAATAGGGAAAACTTATTTCCTAGCGTTTGATTCACATGTCCTAAAGTCATAAATTTAAGGTAGTCAATTTCTCAAAAGAATAACTGTTTTTATTTTTGTCCATAGCATTGTTAATACTGTTGGTTTTCTATCAAAAAGCAGTTGAAACAGTATTGATAACTTTTTAACGGAAGTGGATAAATAATTGTAGAATGCAAGTTTCAAAAGGCAGGGAAATAGAAAAATGAAGTTGTTGGTCAGTTTGCCGAGCAGGTTGATTTTCTTGCAAACATTTTGTCTCCCTCCAAAAAGAAATCTTCAGTGCTGTGTAGCCTCCAGATGAAGCACTGTCGCTGTGATCACAATGGCAGTACTTCATTCGGAGCTAGACAGCACTGAAGAGGTCACCCTGGAGGAAGATGAAATGTTTGCAAGAAAATCCACCAGCTCGGTGAACCGAACAGCAACTTCAACTACAAACCAAGCTACAAACTTTTCACTAAAATATGAAAAATAGAACAATCTCCTTAGTCCTTTCAGAGAGCTGGCACGTGCATGTTGAACCAAATGGTTTCCTTCTGTGCTATAAAATTCTATCATTTTTCTTGTTTCAAATCTCCTAACATTGCATTTCTTTGCTTAAATCTTCTCCCAGAGGAGAACAAGTTATGTGCAGGAATTCAGTGACGGTGCTGTGGTTGCTCTCCCTTAAGTCATTGTTCTTGGACCAAGTATTTGGTACAGAAAACTTATTTGCCAACAAGGTTCTCTCAGCACTTTGACACTTCCTCCCTACTTTTCTTTTCTTCCAAACAGATGATCACTCCTTTGTGAATTCTGTTGTCTTTTACTAGTCTACCAGTGAAGTGACCATGTTTTTAGAATGAGTGTTCTAAAAGCCTCTCTTATTTACTGGAATTTCTTGCTGTTCTTTAATCTTAGTAATGTTGATTTGAGTCTCTACAGTTGGGAATATTTACTTCAAATACCTGGGTGCTGAAAGCATTCATGAATTCCCACATCTGCAAGAATTCTCCTTTAGTTGTCAACTGTACATACTTGTCAAGATTACAATGTGTATGACATACAGTACTGTATTTATGTCTTGAATATCTACCTAACATCTTTCCAACAGATACTTCAAATCCCCAGAAGGATTTTAACAGCTGTTTGAGTGGTTGGTAATATCTAGGTAATATCATCAGAATGACACTTGTATTTATTAGCATTTATTTTAATTGTAAATGCAGTCTCTTTTTTTACGGCATCAAATTGGTGTCACATTCAGAGAATCTGAATATAATGAAGTACGGAAATAAAATTCTGTTTCTTAGAACATTAAGTTTATCTTGAAACCTAATTACATAGAGCTTAATTCAAAAGGGCAAGAGGAAATAGCTATAACCTAATCTGGTTGAAGGTTCAGATGATGCTCATCTCTTTCTGTAATTTGAGCCAGAAGATTGAAATCATTTGCAGATGTTCTAGTTATTATAATGTATTGTCAGTGTTATGGGTGAATTTAGTTCATAACATAAATGCAGTTTAAGCACATTTGGATCATTGTAGTTTTGCTGCCTGGAGAAACTCTACAGCCCTTTATCCCTGATCTCAACATTCAACTGGTTTATAAATGATTCCATGTTTTTTTTTCCTTCACTGCTTTAATGCAGAAGACCTGTTCATTGATTTTTTTTTTGGTCTGAAGAACTTCCTCTTGTCAGTTTCAAATGAGCCTTTTTATCCCCAGTGAACCTGTTCTTTTGTTAGTTTCACTGTTACAGTTTAATCACGCATAGCCTAACTTTAACCTTTTTCAATCCTGTTTTTGCTATCTTTTATAAGATAATGTAATGTTTTCTTCTTTGCTGAAAGATCTGACAGATGCACATTGCACATCGTAACCTGCTCTGATGCCAGAGGTTGGTTTATTTTCTATAGCCAATGATTCATTTTTACAGGAACTGCTATGTCTCCTATTACTGATACATATGGATTAACTATCCATCCTCTCTCATTTTAACTTACTTGTAAATATGGATTGAAAATATATTTCTATTGTCATTTAACACATGGAATCTTATAAGCACTATTTTGAAATTTAGGCAGTTGGCCAAGCTCTCTCAGGTTGGGAAAGACCAAGGTATTTGAATTCTGAAGTTGGTCTGAAGGTCATCTGCAGTACAGGATTTTAGTGGTGTGAGAAAGGACATAGCTATTCATGTTCGTTCTTAACTGTCAAATGAACAGAAACAAAATACATTTCTTAAGTTTATTAGCAATACAGACATCAGAGTGAGGGAAAGTTTGAAAGGGAAAGAGATGGTTAATGCATGAAAATGCAAGCATTTGCAAGTATTAGGCTCTAAGTGCAAATTATAAAATCATAGCTCACTGATAACCAGCTAAAAGAATCTGTACTTCACTTTAAAGAACACACCCAGATTTATCGAGTTATGGAGTCACTTACTGCACAAAATGCAGCCTTTTGGCCCATCAAGTCCATGCCAGCTGTCTGAGCCATAATCCAGTAAGTCCCATAACAATCTTGCACCTGTCTTCGATCTGCCTATTTGGATCCCTCTGTGAGCCAACAAATGCTACCTGACCCAATTTCAGTTTCATCTGAAAAATCTGACTAATTTATACTTCTCATCCCAGGTAATTCACTATCACTCCTAGAATTGGTTCCTGCCACATCTCACTTTTCAGCCTGTTCCTTTTCACAGGTCAGCTTGGTTCACTGGTTAAGGACTCATGCCTGAGTCAGAAAGTTGCACAATTCTGTAGATTGAACACATTTGTACTAAACTGACATTTGAACACAGTACCCTCTCAGTATTGCAATTCAGTACCCAAGGTGAGAATGTGTATAGGGTATAAGCAGGCAGGGAAAGAGTTAAGTTCTGAGTTTTGTGAACCACAAGGTTCAGCTGAGCATGACTCCCATAAGAACTTACAGTTAACAATGGGGTGCTGGAGGCAAGGGTAATGGGTTGAAAGGTGGAAACAGTCATTATGTGGAGCCATTTAACGATATAGGAAGCATTCAGTATGTAAGGTCAGCTAATAAGGGGAAAAGTATCCATTCTATGAATCCAGTTAACAGGGTTCTAAGAACATTCATTGTGTAACCGTAATGGGCTTGGTCTCTGCTATTGATACTCATTGATTGTAACGGTCACCCATTTAATATGTATGTTGCCTTATCTGGGTGCTCCTCTCTGTAAAATGACTGTATAGTTCATTGAGAAACTGTTTGTTCGAGAGAAGACCGGGGACTCATGTCCCTGTACACGTGGGCGATTGTTCTCTCTCTCTCTTCAGGGCCTAGAATAAAAATGGAGGCAAAACTATACAGTGTCGCTGAGCGTTTTGCTTCGACTGGAAGGGGGACGGGATTACAAAGGTACCCTTTTTCTTAAAAACAAAAGTGTCTTTTAACTGAACTCCCTAGCTATCTTAAAGAACTGGTGGCAGGAAGATGTCCCAAACTATCGGTCTATATCTATCTTCAACCAACAGTAAAATAAATTTGATGAATTCTCTCATTATATGTAGGGAAATAGAATATCTACAGCACACCCATGTCCTCACGAGCCAAGAAGAGCTTTCCAGTCTAATCCTACTAATCTAATTCAATTTTAAGTAGGCTATTGACCATTTACCACAAGACTACTTGGGAACTCTGCCTAATAGATGTTACTGTAAGTAGATATATATGCACATTATATAGAAAATAGGAATGTGCTAACAAACTTGAGAAATGTATTTTGTTTCTGATCATTTGACAATTAAGAACATGATTAAATTTAGTTCCATTGTAGTTTGATGGGCAACAGAAGTGGCAATGAGTTTGTGAATAGACATAAAACAGGGATGATGCAGTGCTACTGATGTTCTATTTTATGTAATCACTTTATTTGACTGACTTCTGTGTCAATCATGCAGCTAAGAAATGGAGTTGTAGAAAGCACAATGTGGATTTGAAGGATTCATCTGGATTTTGCCTTATTTCTGTCTTTGTTATTTTCTTCAGTATTTTTTACACCTGACTACTGTTTTATTATCCACATAGACTTACGTTGAAGAGTTCCCAAATTTTGTACTGCCCACATTTAAGTGGCCATAACAGGTTTCCCACTGAGAGTATACAGGTTTTCTTTTGGAGGATGAAGAAAATGTGGAGGTGGATTCCAGCATTTACTGATATCTCACAGTTGAATGTAAGGACCATGGTAGTCTAATCTTCAAATGGGATATTGAGTCCTCCTTTGCCAAGGAAACCATCAATGACTTTTGCATTTTGTCAAGAGTGCCATAAATAAACTACCACCATAGTTTTGAGTTCCATAATGTTTACTTTCATGTTCCCTTTTCCAAAGACTCCAAAGTGTAACACTTGGCGCTCACCTGCAAGATTGTAATTAAACTTTCCCAGAATGTCACTCATGAGAGCCTTTACTTGTGTGCTGGAAAGCTCATCCCACGAGGAGGTTGAGCAGTTCATCAACTTCACCAACGCATTCCACTCTGACCTTAAATTCACCTGGACCATCTCAGACACCTCCCTCCCTTCCTGGATCTCTCTAGCTCCATCAATGGTGACCAATTCAACGTGACATTTTCTACAAATCCACCAACTCCCACAGCTACCTGGATTACACCTCCTTCCACCCTGCTTCCTGTAAAAATGCTATCCCTTATTCCCAATTTCTCTGCCTCAGCTGCATCTTCTCCCAGGAGGACCAGTTCCACACAGAACACACCAGATGGCTGCCTGCAATTTCCTCTCCAATGTGGTGGTTGATGTCCTCCAACGCATCTCATCCACCTCCTGCACCTCTGCCCTCGAACCCCACTCCTCCAACCACAACAAGGACAGAACCCCGACCTTCCAACCCACCAACCTCCATATACATTGCATCATTCTCCACCCTTTCCGCCACCTACAAACAGACTCGTCCACCAGAGATATATTTCCCTCCCCCTCCCTATATGCTTTCGATAAAGACTGTTCCTTCCACAACTTCCTTGTCAGGTCCATGCCCCCCAACAACTCACCCTCCACTCTCAGCACCTTCCCTTGCCACCAAAAGAATTGCAAAACCTGTGCCCACATTTTCCTCCTCACCCCCGTCCAAGGCGCGAAAGGAGCCTTCCACGTCCATCAGAGTTTCACCTGCACTTCCACGCGTCATTTACTGTATCCTGATGCAGTCTCCTCTACATTGGGGAGACTGGACGCCTGCTCGCAGAGTGCTTCAGAGAACATCTCCGGGATACCCATACCAACCAACCAACCAACCCCACCGCCCTGTGGCCGAACATTTCAACTCCCCCTCTCGCTCCGCTGAGGAACACGCAGGTCCTGGGCCGCCTTCATCGCCACTTCCTCATCACCCGACGCCTAGAGGAAGAACGTCTCATTTTCTGCCTTGGGACCCTCCTATGCCATGGCACCATGTAGATTTCACCAGTTTCCTCATTTCCCCTTCCCCCACCTTATCCCAGTTCCAACCTTCCAGCTCAGCACCATTCTCGTGACCTGTCCTACCTGTCCATCTTCCTTCCCACTTATTCCTTACCTTCTGACCTATCACCATTACCCCCACCTCCATTCACCCCTCACTCTCTCAGCCACCTTCTCCCCATCTCCACCCCCCTCCCATTTATCTCTCCACCCTGAGGCTCCCAGCCTAATTTCCGATGAAGAGCTTTTGCCTGAAATGTCGATTTTTCCTGCTTCTCAGATGCTGCCTGACCTGCTGTGCTTTTTTAGCACCGCACTCTTGACTCTAATCTCCAGCATCTGCAGTCCTCACTTTCGCCTAGCTTGTGTCTGTGAACAATATAGTCTGAGGTCTTCCGAAATCCTAAAGAGGAGGTAGTGTCCTTTATCTCTGCAGTTAAAAATTATCCAAAACGGAAGAAAGCTGGCTTTATTTTCCCTTACCAATTGCTGTAAGCAGTTTTATTTTTAACCAATAAAGTTGAAAATCACATGATGCCAGGTTATAGTCTAACAGGTTTATTTGGAAGTACAAGTTTTCGGAGCGCTCCTTAGTCAGGTAACTAGTGGTGTAGGATCATAAGATACAGAATTTATCGCAAAAGGTTTTAGTGGGTCATACACTGATGTGATTATAGTAAACAAACCTAGATTGTTGTTAAGTCTTTCGTCTTTTAGAATGGTCTGCAGGTTTCCATTCATTAAAATGTAAATCGCAGAACTACTTTCAAGTCACATTCCCGGGATAACTTAAGGTTTTCGAAAAAAATCTCACCTCTCACCTCAGACAATGCATTAAAGGTGTGAGGTTAGAGTCTGTGTGAATCCCAATCTTGAGTGAGACTGGTTCAGTTTCCAAAGTAGGAATTTAAAAATGTCACATGGATTACAAATAAAATTGACTGCCTCCAGATTGTGCTTTTTGAACAAAATAGAATATATCTGCAAATGTAAAATCGGCCTCTGTGTGTGTGCGTGTGTGTGTGTTTGCATGCATGTGAGGGAGAGAGAGAGTGCGTGTGATGGAGTATATACATGTGAGAGGGTGTGTGTGTGCCTGAGAGAGTGTGTGTGTGAGAGTGTATAGTGTAGTGGGGTCAGCTGTAGTGTGACATGAACCCAAGGTCCCGGTTGAGGCCATCCCCATGGGTACCGAACTTGGCTGTCAGCCTCTGCTCAGCCAATCTGCATTGTTGCATATCCCGAAGTCCGCCTTGGAGGGTGATCACCCGAAGATCCAAGGCCAAATGTGCCTGACAGTATTCCCCGACTGCGAGGGAACATCCCTGTCTGGTTGTTGCGAGGTGTCCATTTAATCAGTAAGTCAGACATTTTATAAGTTGTGAACAAATTGCTTTGTTCAGTAGCAGATCCAGGCAGGTCAAAAGGATTATGTCTGTGAATCCTGGGTGCAGGGACCTTTTGAAGTACCTTACCAGTTTTCCCTCCATCCATACATCTTTTTTTTGTGTGGCTGTATGCATGTATGGAGGTGAAATTTTATAAACCAGTTAGAGGTTTAACCAGTACGATTTAATTTTGGCTGTTCATAGTTAGTCATAGAGATGTATACCATGGAAACAGACCCTTTGGTCCAACCCGTCCATGCCGATCAGATATCCCAACCCAATCTAGTCCCACCTGCCAGCACCCAGCCCATATCCCTCCAAACCCTTCCTATTCATATACCCATCCAGATGCTTTTTAAATGTTACAATTGTACCAGCCTCCACCACTTCCTCTGGCAGCTTATTCTATACATGTACCAGCCTCTGCGTGAAAAAGTTGCCCCTTAGGTGTCTCTCATATCTTGCCCCTCCAACCCTAAACCTATGCCGTCTTGTTCTGGACTCTTTTTTTTTTTTTTTCCCCCACCTCTGGGAAAAGACTTTGTCGATTTATCCTATTCATGCCCCTCATTATTTTATAAACCTCTATAAGGTCACCCCTCAGCCTCTGATGTTCGAGGGAAAACAGCCTTAGCCTATTCAACCTCTCCTATAGCTCAAATCCTCCAACACTGGCAACATCCTTGTAAATCTTTTCTGAACCCTTTCAAGTTTCACAACATCTTTCCAATAGGAAGGAGACCAGAATTGCACGCAGTGTTCCAACAGTGACCTAACCAATGTCCTGTACAGCTGCAATGTGAGTTCCCAACTTCTGTACTCAATACTCTGACCAATAAAGGAAAGCATACCAAATGCTGCCATCACTATCCTATCTACCTGTGATTCCACTTTCTAGGAGCTGTGAACCTGCATTCCACGGTCTCTTTGTTCAGCAACACTCCTTAGGACCTTATCATTAAGTGCATAAGTCCTGCTAAGATTTAATTTCTCAAAATGCAGCATCTCACATTTATCTGAATTAAACTCCATCTGCCACTTCTCAACCCATTGGCCCATCTGATCAAGATCCTGTTGTAACCTGAGGTAACCCTCTTCGCTATCCATTACACTCCAATTTCGGTGTCATCTGCAAACTTACTAACTGTACCTGTTATGGTCACATCCAAATCATTTATATAAATGATGAAAAGTAGTGGACCCAGCACCAATCCTTGTGGCACTCCACTAGTCACAGGCCTCCACTCTGAAAACAACCCTCCACCACCACCCTTTGTCTTCTACCTGTGAGCCAGTTCTGTATCCAAATGGCTAGTTCTCCCTGTATTCCATGAGCTCTGACTTTACTTACCAGTCTCCCATGGGTAACCTTGTCGAACGCCTTACTGAGGACCATATAGATCACATCTACCGCTCTGCCCTCATCAATCTTCTTTGTTACTTCTTCAAGAAAACTCAATTAAGTTTGTGAGACATGATTTCCCACGCACAAAGCCATGTTGACTATTCCTAATCAGTCCTTGGCTTTCCAAATATATGTCCCTCAGGATTCCCTCCAACAACTTGCTCACCACTGACGTCAGGCTCGCTGGTCTATAGTTCCCTGGCTTGTCCTTACCACCTTTCTTAAACACTGACAGCGCATTAGCCAATCTAGAGTGTTCTGGCACCTCACCTATGACTATTGATGATACAAATATCTCAGTAAGAGGTCCAGCAATCACTTCTCTAGCTTCCCACAGAGTTCTCTGGTACACCTGATCAGGTTCTGGGGGTTTATCCACTTTTCTGTATTTCAAGACATCCAGCACTTCCACCTCTGTAATATGGACATTTTTCAAGATGTCACCAACTATTTCCCTACATTCTATATCTTCCATGTCCTTTTCCACAGTAAATACTGATGCAAAATTTGCTTGTAGCTAAAATCTATTTGTTGTAAATGGCCGTTCTTATTAATATGAAAACCTGGCACATGCTTTGTCAACCTGAGTCTAAAAAAAAGGCAAATTGAGGAATTTTGAATACTTTTATTAAATCTTTGCACATGGTGGGATGCTCTTCAGAGATGTAGTGCAGAGTCAATGGGCCAAATGGCCTCTTTCTGCACTTCGGGATTCTGTGAATTCAATATTCTACTATGATACATGTGAGCTGTGTTAATGTAGACGCTTGATGTAATGTGTGAACACTTCACCCTCCGATTTCTAGTGAGTCTGCTCAGAAAGAAGCTGTCCAAACCATTTCCACAGTCAGTTTCTCTAATACTCTTGTTTTAAAAATCTTGTGAAGGACTTTTGGACCTCGGTAGAAGTGTTTCCTCTTACCAAGTCTATTTCACTAAGTTTGGATATAAGATTTTACAGGACAAGGGTAATTGTCCTAATATTGACTTTTTTTCCCCACTGTTACATAATGAAGCTTGCGAAAAAGCCTCTAATTTGCCTTACAAGTTCATTTTTGGCATAGTACATAAACTGTCATATTACCCATTAAATCATGCTAATGTCAGAAGTGCTGCCTTTCTGATGAAACATTAAATTGGATCTCCTTCTGCCTTAGAGGCAAGTGTAAAAAGTCCCCGGCACTATTTTGAAGCCCCATTGTTAGAAACTATTGAGGAAGTTATCCTTGGTGTTCTGACCACTATTTATCCTTCAACCAGAAAGTAGGTTATTTTGGAATTATCATTTGTATGTGTTTGTAAGTAGGCTGCTATGGCTAATTCAAGTTTAATTATACTTCAGAAATATTTCATTGACTACAGAATGTTTTGAAATGTCTGACTTTATTTTGAAACGGGGTACACTTGTTGGGGCCTTTATCTTTTTGTTTAATTTTGCTTTAAATATTCTGAGGCTGTTTTGGAGCAAACATTTATGCAGCATGTCCACTCTTCAGTAATACTCTTTGCATAAAAGAAACTTGCCACAACCATATGAGAAGAGGCTGTTTGACAGCTGTCTCCAATCATAATGTAATTTCCCACCAATGTCATAATGTTGCTATAGAGGGAATTCTTTTGGCTGATGAGTGTTGCGAAGTGCATACCTTGTGCAAGTGGGGGTTGGGTGGTGGAGGAGTTTTGACTCCCTCTTTCTGGTGGTAATGGTTTGCCTGGATACAGTCTGGCTGCGTTAACACTGGATCACTTCATGCATTTTCCGAGATGAAGCAGATGCCTGATGGTTGTAAACTTGAAAATTAGAATTGTACAAGTGAAAAGACCCTGAATTTAACTGCATACTGGATGAGGTGTCTGCTGTAACTAGGTCTGGCAGATGGTTCATAAATAGTCTTTATGAAAATTAGGGATCCTACTGGAAAGTAGATTTCATTAAATTTTAAGGTTGTAATAATTTGAGAAGTTAAGTAGCTTAGTTGATCTGTGAGTATTGACAAAGTGCCTTTCTTATCCATCTAATGAGCATCAGGGTACAAGAATGTTTTGATTTTGTATTGTTAATGCAATACCAACAAAACTCCACTTTGGGAAGAACACTGATTTTTATTACTGAGTGTGACTTTCAGCATTTTGTTACTGGTGAGGAAAAACTAAGGTGCCAATGCTTGTAGAGTCGCTTGTCCTCTCCTGCAGCGGTAATTGAAATGCTATTCTGTTTATGAACTGCTGTGTAAATGATTAAAATAAAATTAAAATAACCCTGTACTGTTAGGGTTAGAAGGGATGCAGTAATAATCTAATTGAAATTGTCCTGACCTGTAAGTGGAAATAAATGATACATTCTGGGCGGTTTGCTGTTGGTTTAAGCAGCAGGAAAGTATAAGTATGAAGAAAGAGTTCCCAATGTTAATGTTAGCTTCACAGCATAGGAATACATTTTGTGATGGCAGTCAGGATGAGCAAAGCTGCTTGGTTTCAAAATTGTTTCTTTTAATTATGATAGAATAGGCTATTCTAGGAGAAATTTTCTGATTGCAAAATGCAAGATAATTAATTCCTTCCCACTCTAACCAAGATTTAGGTCAGAGTTTAGTGGCACATATGCCCTTGAAAGGTGAGTTAAAATGGAAAATAGCTGCTGAACTATGCACTGCATGGTCTGTGCAATACTGATACCGTCTAGTGCTGATATCAGAACAAGGTGTTGGGGCAACAATTGAGATCGGGCTATTGCCACCAACCTAACCTGATCATCATCAGATGTCCTGTTCAGTGTTTTTCACATCATCTCATTTATTGCGATATAGACTGATTCTGATCAATTTTTATCAGTAGTCAGATGAAGGTATAACAGAAAAAATAAAAGACCAAATAGCATGGTATGCCACATATCAACATCCTGTGCATGAAGGATGATGACAAATCTCAGGAATTTTGAACTCTTTCACAGTCCCTTCCACCTGAGGGCTCACCAGATAATGTTGATGACGCATGAAACTCTCTACAGTCAATCATCTATGAAGCTGTAGCAAGCATATTTGGTAAAGGAGAAATCAGGAACAAAGAAGATTCTTTCAAAATTCATTGAAGCAAAGAGCTCACTTGCTTTTACAACCTGTCACATTCCCTCTTACTAGACAAGGCGATTATGCAGAAGATTGTACAAGTGACAAACACTCCAACTTCATCCGAATGAATGAACCATCTCTGCATCCTCCAGTGGTCTCCAGCATAATTGATACCAATCTTTAGCTGATTTGATTCATTCCACGTGATATCAAGAAACAGTTGGAGGTACTGGATACTGCAAAGGCTTTGGGCCCTGACAACATTCCGGTAATAATACTGAAGACTTGTGATCCATAACTTGCTGTTCCCTCAGCCAAGCTCTTCCAGTACAATTGCAACACTGGTATCTACCCAACAATGTGGAAAATTGCCCAGGTATGTCCTGTAAATAAAAAGCAGGACAAATCCAACTCAGCCAGTTACTGCCCCATTAGTTTACTCTTTGTCATCAACAAAGTGATGGAAGGTGTCATCAACAGTGCTATCAAGCAGCACCTGCTGAGCAGTGCACAGATTGGATTGACTCACCTGCTGACCTGACTACAGTCTTGGTTCAACATAGACTGAAGAGGTGAATTCCAGAGGTGAGAGTGACAGTCCTTGACATCAAGCTGTGTTCAACAAGAGTGTAGCATCAATGAGTATTGGTGGCAAACTCTCCTGGTTTAATCATATGAAGATGTGGTTGTTGGAAGTCAGTCATCTCAGCTTCAGGATATCACTGCAGGGATTCTGCAGGGTAGTGTCTTCAGCCCAAACATCTTCAGCTGCTTCATGAATGATCTTCATTCTGACCGTTATATGGTCAGAAGTGGCAACTTTGCCGAAGATTGCACTATATGCAGCATCATTCGTGACTCCTTTTGCTATTAAAGCAGTCCAAGCTTGGGCTGACAAATGGCAAGTAACATTTGTGCCTTTCAAATGCCAGGCTATGACCATAAAGATGAGTCCAATCACAGCCCTTTGACAATCAGTGGTGTTACCATCACTGAATCCCCCACTATCGACATCCTGGGGGTTACCATTGACCAGAAACTCAACTGGATTTGTCACAATAGCATAGTGGCTACAAGAGCAGGTCAGTGGCTAGGAATACTGTGGCAAGTAGCTCACCTCCTGACTCTCCACTTGCCTGGATGGTTGCAGATCCAACAACACTTGAGCTTGATATCACCCTGGACAGAGCAGCTCATAGATTAGCACTGCATCCACAAACATCCATTCCTGCCACCACCAATGCTCAGAGGCAGCAGTGTGTGCTACCTACAACATGCACTGCAGAAATTCACAAAATCAGACAGCACGTTCCAAATTGATAATTGCTTCCATCTTGAAGGGCAAGGGCAGCAGATAAATAGGATCATGACCACCTTCAAGTTCGTGTCCAAGCCACATTCTATCTTGTCTTGGAAATATATCACTGTCCCTTCACCTGTTGCTGGCTCAAAAATTCAGCAATTTCCTCCCTAATGGCACTGTGGGTCAACCCACAATGAGTGGACTGCAGCAGTTCAAGAAGGTAGCTTACCACCACCTTCTCAAGGGCAGCTAGGGGCAGGCAATAAATGCTGGCCAGGACATGACTCCTCCATTCCACAAATGAATTTAAAAAAATATATTGAATGCAAAAGAAGACAGCCTGTGACATAATGCCCTTCACCCGTTGCTGATAAACACTCTTTTTTTTATATATCAAAGTTGTTCGTTGAAATAGAATTATTGAATTATTCATTGATAGTAATGAGCAAATGCCCCACTGGTTGAGCATTCCATGGTAGACTCGACAAGACTGGTATCTCACATTGTTTAATGATCTTCAGCGACCTAACATATGATTCAGAATATTTCTGAACATTCAGAACACACATGATTCAGCATGAGCTTTAAAGGTCCATTTGATTCCCAACAGTAGGGACAATTTCTGGAATGGACTAAGATAACAGCAGAGCTACTCAAGAAAGGAAAGTCCCATCTGCTACCTTCCCTCCACAGCAGCTACTATTTTTGCTGGAGAGCAATCACTATCCCATAGTTATGTGACAAGCATTACTACATTATGAAAGAACAAAAGAGATGGAGGAAGATTATGCCAGTTACTAGATCATCTAACTCCGCATCGTTGAGCCTTTTCCAGTGTCAGTGAATGGGGCAGCCTCAACTGAATACCAAAGACAATTGGTGTCCTTCCAATTATTGCAGTTTCATGTAGTCCTTTCATGTTAACCTGCACAGATTCAGTTTGGCACAATTTCTCATAGTTTTAAGGTCACAAAAAGGTTGGAACTGGTCGATGTCTTTTTTTTTAATGAGTCCTCTGTTCTCCTAATGTTTGCTTTTCCTGCCATAACGGCAGGAAGATCTCCAAATATCAGCCTATCAAGTCAAAATAAAAGGCATGCGTGTCCTGATCAGAGAACATAATTAGTTAACGGTATTACACTACTAGCCCAAATGGGAGAGTAGCTGTAAAGACTTGTGTATCATCTGAACCATGCTCATGTCATGTCCATTATAGCTACCAAATAAAAACTACAGTTGTTATTAGACAAGGAGTTGTATCTTTTGCCTGTGATCAAATTCAACATCACAACAACTCTAAGTAGTTACCAAACTTTGCCAACTGGACCAATAATGAGGGACAATCCTGACCAAAAGCAATCTTGAACAAAATGGGCATGGAGAAACAACAAACTGACCTGACGACCCAAGATTTCTATCCTTCACATGTTGCTGTTTGTCAGTGAAGCCTGGACAACTTCCACCTACCAAACGCAAATGTTCAATGACCTTTTTCTTCTCCACTGTAGAGGATGCATTTTTTTGGCATCACTTGGAAAGATGTGTCACCAATGTCGTGCTAATCAAGCAAAGAAGGCTTTTATTACTTTGGCATGTGCATATCTCCAGGGTATGCAGAGTCAGCCTGTGACAATATCAACACCGTGTCTGAATGTCTAATTCAAGAATTTGCCAAAAGAGACATGAAATTCACCGCCGCTTCCTCACCACCAGACGCCTGGAGGAAGAACGCCTCATCTTCTGCCTTGGAACACTTCAACCCCTGGGCATCAATGTGGACTTCAACAGTTTCCTCATTTCCCCTTTCCCCACCTCACCCTAGTCCCAAACTTCCAGCTCAGCACTGTCCCCATGACTTGTCCTACCTGCCTATCTTCTTTTCCACCTATCCACTCCACCCTCCTCCCTGACCTATCACCTTCATCCCCTCCCCCACTAACCTATTGTACTCCATGCTACTTTCTCCCCACCCCCATCCTCCTCTAGCTTATCTCTTCACGCTTCAGGCTCTCTGCCTTTATTCCTGATGAAGGGCTTTTGCCCGAAACATCGATTTTGCTGCTCCTCGGATGCTGCCTGAACTGCTGTACTCCTCCAGCACCACTAATCCAAAATCTGGTTTCCAGCATCTGCAGTCATTGTTCTTACCTAAGGATTCGCTAGTGCAATGTCATGCAGTTTCAGAAGTGCAAAACCAAATACTGGCCCTTCAGACAAGGTATCAGCAGAGATCATTCTGCTCCACAAGCAAGGGACAACTTCTTCATGTGTGACAGAATTTGCCTTTGCAGAATCTCTCTGTTCAACTGTCGGAAATGTGAAGATGATTTTATTTGACCTCGCCAAGTTGGTGGCTACATTCCCATCATGAAGAATGCTAACGAGTGAGGTAGCAGAGGAATTGTTTCAGTTGATGAATGATATTCAGATAGGGCAAAGTTACACTGTTCTAAATTTTATTTTAAATTGTCACATTCTCTCAGGAAATGATTGGTATCCTAGTCAGTTTTGTGCTGTAGCCCAAGTTAAAGTGAGAAAGAAGTATGTAATTTAGTGTTTTCTTTTGTTTCCATTGTAGTAAATATGCATGACTTTAACTCAAGGGAAACTTTTATGATGGGAATAGTTAATTTTGAAGTTTCATGTGTGGTTCTCAATAGGTATTTATATGCACTGGAGTGTTATGCCTTCACACTTGCTAAGGCTGTAGAAATACCTGAGGTAGATATAGAAGTTCTGTAATTTAACAAAATTGTATATGGGGAAATGATTTTGTTGCTTCATACTTTAGAAATCTGGCTGCAGCTATATTTCTACCTATCTTTTATGAATTGAATGGTAACAATTGACATCTCTCTTCATTTGGAAATTAATTGGACCAGCAGTTGTATTGAGGTTTTTTGTTACTGCCACTAATCTGCGTACACTAGCGTGGAGGCATTTACTGTAAATGCAAAAAGGCATGGACTAATCAAGCTCAGTCAGCAAATGTAAAGGAAGTCTGGACAAATTTGTGAGTTGTCTTGAAACCAAAATGTGCATAAATAAAACGTTATTGTTGTCTGCACTCGAAGGGAATGTTGTTGCTAGAGTAGAAGGGTAACTCTGGGTAGAAAGCCAAAATTAAGGATGAGATGGAATATTTTTCACATGAACAAAACTGGGAACTATAAAACTAAGCATGGGAAAAAGTGAATATTTAAGTTTAAAGATATTTAAATTATAAAATTAAGACACTGAGGAAAGTTACAAGAGGATGTCGGTTGAATTAGAAGACCGTAGTAAATGCAGACCCATGCAGCTGAAGGTGAAGCAGTATATTTTGGGGAAAGCTGATAGTAAATGTGTACAAAATGGTAAAGGTTTTGACACACTGAAGAAATACATACATAGATATTTAAATAAAAGTGCAGTGGCACAAAGCGATGAACTTTGTTCATTTTGGGTTGTATGTGTCTTTGTTGTTTTGGAAGCACAAAGGTAGAAATATGAAGTTTAATGGGGGGAGACTCTGGAGGTATTAATGGATATGCATACAGAGTTATACTGAATTGAAGCAATCTTGCTCACGTTACTTAAAACACTAACTTTTGCCCAGTTTTTCTGTCACCCAGAAAATCATCCACACCTAGAAATCAATCAAATTTAAAAAAAAATTTTTCTTCCTTGCCATATCCTCTGCCATTGATTTCTCTTCTCTACCAAGACCCTGACTGTTCCTTCTAACCTAACTCAATTATAATGTTCAACCAAACAATAATCTCCCCTTTCCACCTACTCTGCATCACCTGTGTCTCATTGCTATCAACTTCTCTGGTCCAAGCACTTTGTCTTCTCATTGATGGTTTGAAACTTCCTCAATACACCTTCCTTTACTGCAGCCAATGTCAAATGAAAAACTCTGAATTAACCCAACTCTTAAAAATAAATCTTCCACCTGAACACCCAGAACCCAACTTTCTGCCCCATGACACAGTTACTGTTGGGTAATCAGCATTAACACCATCTGTTCAAAGTACGCATACTAAAGACCACATCAATCTCTGAAATTATTGATATTTTGCAAACTGAACAATTCATGCAAGTTACGTTTATCGCACTAACATGCCATGACCAAATTGAGCAGAGTATTGAAAGCTGAAAATGTGTTGCTGGAAAAGCACAGCAGGTCAGGCAGCATCCAAGGAGCAGGAGAATCGACATTTCGGGCATGAGCCCTTCTTCAGGAATCACAAGGGCTCATGCCCGAAAAGTCGATTCTCCTGCTCCTTGGATACTGCCTGACCTGCTGCGCTTTTCCAGCAACACATTTTCAGCTCTGATCTCCAGCATCTGCAGTCCTCACTTTCTCCCAGAGTATTGAAAGGTCCACTGGTCTCCTGTTCTTCTGCCCCTATAATAAAAGAGGGCTTATGAGCATGTTGAGCATCTTTCAGTTCTTGGAACTTGAGGTGAAGCTAGTCTGGGCAGAACAAATGAATGAATTCCCAAAGCCTCTGGCTGTAAATGACATCTGCAATGTATATGTAGACAGAAAAATCATAACATTTAAAGTTTTAAGTATGTATTTACTGCATTGTTTTCCAAGTTTTTGTACAGTATTTCAAAAAATACTGGTTGGGTTTTGAATACAGTTCTTGAGACCTAGTGTAACCATTTACTGCTTTCTGTTTGGAACTAGCAAATTCCACACACTTAGCTCTACCTTCCTTATCCAACAAACACTGTAGGCCAGCATCGACTCTGGTTCAACACCTACGGTATTTACAGTCCGAAACATCCCGGTCTCATTCCCCTGTTTCATGTGTGTTGAGTTGGGGAGGCAGGGAGTATTTGTAAAGAGTTATGAATTAACAATGCAAGTAATCTAGCTTTCTTGCTCGATAATTATTTTCTGTACACAAGAGGAAGGGACAATGCAACTTTGAATTTCATTATTAAATGCTGACTTTTTAAAAATGTGCTTTAATGTGAGCCATGGGGGAGTACTTGCCGTTTATTGACTGGTATTTTAATGCTCTGAGACTAGATCAACTAGTTAATGTGCTGGTTAGATTCTCTCCACCCTGTTGCTCATGGAATTCCTGCCTGGAAGTGCTTCTATTCTGAAGTGCCTTTTTAAAATTGTTGGTCTTCAGCACCAATTCTTCTTTTTCCCTGGTAATATCGGGGCCAAAAGTGCCAGAGAGATCAGGCAGACTGGTGGCATGGTTTTTGTTCATTTAAGAATGAGGGCATCATTGGTTGGGCCAGCATTTATTGCCAACCCCCAGTAGCCCTTGAGAGGTGATAGTAAGCTGCTGTCTTGAACTATTGGGGGCCATTTGGTTTAAGCAGATCCACAATGCCATTTGGGAGGAAATTCCAGGATTTTAACCCAGTGACACTGAAGTAATGGCAACATATTTCCAAATCAGGATGATGAGTGACTTGGAGGGCACCTTCTAAGTGGTGCTTTTTCCATGTATCAATTGTTCTTGGCAATCTAGATGTTGGTGTTTGTGGGTTTGGAAGGCACTGCTAAAGGAATATTGGAATTAATGTGAAGAGCTGTCACAAGCCATGAAACACGAGCATATTGGACAAACACAAAGGGTCCCAACACTGATCCCTGCAGAACTCCATTAGATGCAGGCTTCCGGTCACACAAGTACCACTTGACCATCAACCTCTGCTTTCTGCCACTTGGCCTATTCTGAATTCATTTAGTCAAATTTTCTTGCATCTCATGGGCTCTTCTCTTTGCTATCAGTGTCTGAGGGATCTTTTTGGTTCCAGTAGCTTACGTCTAAAGTGTAACCTTCATTTACACACCAGGTCACCTCTTCGAAAAATTCAACCGAGTTACTCAGACATGACTTCCCCTGTGCAAAAGCGTGCCAACTGTTCTTCATTAATCCCTATCTTTTAATGATTTGCCTTTTAAAATGTTGGAAAACATTAAATGGTTTTAAGGATTTTTGTTTGAGATTTACTATATCATGGCATCTTCCTTAGAGTTATATTTAGTGTTATGTTTCACATTTAAGCTTTGAGCTCAGTGGAGTTTGCTTATTTGAAATTGCGTTTTCTGTTTTTCAAGTTCAGTATGAAAACCTCCTCCTTCACTGAATATCACATCGCAACTCTGTTATAGGTGATGCTAAATCTTGACAAAGGAGATCAAACTCCACAACCCCATTGCTTTGTACACTGTTGACCTACAATTCATGTTGCTAGGTTTATACTCTGATAGGAATGGAAAAGAGCACAGATTCTAAATAAGGCATCAAAACATATTATAGTCTCTAGCAAAATATGTGTATGTTTTGAAGATTAAAACTTACATAATTGGTCCTGCTTTAAATCTGAATTGTTCGATATGGGTACTACTGAATGGATCTATTTGATACAATTGTGTGGGAACTGTGTCCTTGAGACAGTGTGACCTGATCCCATTATCACCTAGGAATAACTGGGGGTTGGTTGACTGCAAAATTTGTTGCTCTGGTATCAGCTGATTTTAATGGTATACCCATGTTCTTCTGGAACAGTAAATATTGGTTGAACATTTGTGTTATAAGCTGTTCCTTTTTATTGATTTATGGAATAAGGGTGTGGATGGTTAGGCTAGCATTTATTGCCCATCCCTTGAGAAGATGGTGATGTGTGGCTTGGAGGGGAAATTGGATGTGATGAAGTTCCCATGTATCTGCTGCCCTTGACTGCGGTAGTAGAAGTCGCAGGTTCAGAAGTTGCTGTTGAAAAATTGTGTAATATTGTACTGTATTGAAGGTTTCAGTAGCTGGTGCGCATGTAATTCTGTGGTGAAGGCCGTGGATGGGGTACCAATCAGTGGGCTACCTTGTCCTCGATCATAAGCCTTTTGAATGTTGTTGCATTCATCAGGCAGATGGGGAGTATCCCATCAAACTCTGATTTGTGTCTGGTGGCTGGTCCATATATATTGAAGAGACTGGAGATGAGTTACTTGCCACAGAATTCTGGACTTCTCTCCGGCTCTTGGAGCCACTGTACTCATGTGGCCAATGGTATCCTATCTTCCTTCTACTTTTCCTGCTGCTGTGCAGCCCTCCAAGATCAGTATGTGGTAGTGGCTTCCAGGACCGGAAGTCAATGTTTCCTCACTCAGGTTGGACTGTCGGGATCTTCTGAATGACAGCACAGCCACCTCAATGGCCAATGGTTACATTCTTTGTGGTTGGGGGATGATCTTTGCTTCATACTTGTATGGTGCAAATGCCAGGTGGTACTTTTTTTTTTGGATTGTGTTTTAGGTTCTCTTTGTGCAAGTACAGTGTCTCAAAACTGGATATATTTACAATATACCATACATCAAACTTTAGTGGAGTAAAATAAAAAAGATCTTATCTGGTCAGTTTGCTTAGGCACTGTATCAGCGTGGTGTAGCCCGAGATTAACTTATCAACATTGTTGCATTATGTGCTCCCCTGTCCAGAGATCCAAGTTATCTCTTGACTCCATCTGACCCAGCCTGACTTGAAATCTGGCAGTATTCAAATTCCAGCAAGGCCTCAGTCTAAACTTGCCCATCTGCAGTCATCTCCAGTCTCTTCAGTAAACTTCCTGAAGAAGGGCTTATGCCCGAAACGTCGATTCTCCTCCTTGGATGCTGTCTGACCTGCTGCGCTTTTCCAGCAACACATTTTCAGCTCTGATCTCCAGCATCTGCAGTCCTCACTTTCTCCTCAGTCTAAACTTGCCCAATTTGAATCACTGTGCCTTTAGTTGTGTTATTTTTTTCAGTAATCTTCACTCAACAGATCTAAAAATATATTTTTCTAAGTATTGGGAACCTTTAAGACCAAGGAATTAAAAGATATCGAACTTCTGTTGTAAAGCTGCATTGGCCAGAGTGCGTCAGTTTAGTCTACATATGTCATAAGGTGAAAGCTAAGCTAGCTGAAAGATGGGTCAACTAGAACCAATGATCCAAATGTAACAGAATCTGTTGCTCGAGAGACTCTGGTTCAATGCTTCAGAAGCTGTTGCTTGCATTGTAGAGAGTGAAGGAACTCTGCTTACCCACTAACAGTTACTTGAATCTTTCTTCCTACGCTCAACTATGTTTTCTTCAATAAGGAATAATTAGTTTCCAATAGGTAACACCAGGTAATTGTGTAATATGCTAAGTTAGGTTGAGGCGTGTCCTGCGCAGTCAATGTCTTGGACTGTATTGAAGTATACTCCTTTACATTTGAGTACAGCTGGGTTCTTGGTCGTATGAGAACATGATGGTGTTGCTTAGCAACCATGAATATTAAGTCTGCCTGTTGCAATATTGCATTTTCCTGGTTAGTAATAGCTGCACGTGAATCTTCTGCAGTGAATATTTTGTAACCTGATTCATTTTTAAGAAAAGCAAAATAAAGGGGATTCTGTTTGACAAAATAGCTCTGATGGAACGTACCTCTTGTGCTGCAATACTGTTAAAACTTGCTCTTCTGTTGTACAGATGGGAAAATGAGGTCTGCAGATGCTGGAGATCAGAGATGGAAATGTGTTGCTGGAGAAGCGCAGCAGGTCATTCCTGAAGAAGGGCTAATGCCCGAAACGTCGATTCTCCTGTTCCCTAGATGCTGCCTGACCTGCTGCGCTTCTCCAGCAATACATTTCCATCTCTGTTGTACAGATGACCATGTTATCAAGCTTTTTATCCCTATCACTCCCTGCCATTAAATCTGTTACAAAGCTTTTACTGTATAACACACCGACAAGAAAAAAGCTTCAATAAATGGGGTTAAACCATGCAAGAAATGTTTTACAGAAATGTTCAAAGTCTTGATGTTCTGTCATTTAAAAATCTCTCAAACTTTTATGACTTCAACTCCTAATAATGACTTGAATTAATTAGTGCCTTTTAATTCCTGTAAATCATATAATTTTAAGATGGACAAGATTTCCTGTGGAGTTAATTATGGTAATCATAGGGTATACTGTTTTATAAAATGAGTGTTTATGCTTCATGAGTGCCAACATCAGGATTACTGATAAGCAGTAAATTGTCGCATTCTGTTTATACTAAGTGGAGTTTGGCAGCATTATGGAGCTGTTTGAAAGCTTGCAATTTTCTTTGATCTGGCATTATTGTTGGGGCAGTTGAGGTACAGCAAAAAATGCAGAGAAATATGGGATTTGTTCATTAATGAATTGTTGGTATCTAACAGTGTGAAGGGGAAGGTATTTCAGTGATCTAACAACATTTTGATTATTGTTTTAATTTTCTGGCAAGTAAAGAAAAATATAAATTTTGTTTTTGTTAGTAGCTATTTTTTTTTCTTTGCCTATACCAGAGGTACCAAAAATGAGAATTCCATTTTCTAACTACTGAGTTAACAAAATGTGCAATTCATAGACCTAGTATGATTTTAGAACTCAATTTATTTGTTTCTTTAAACAGAATAACTTGAATTATGGTGGAAGATTATGCATCCAAATCTCACATGCACCTCTCCATGCATTGTCTGAAGAAGCACTGAGCCTGGATTTAATCAAAGGTTTTGAAAGCCTATTGAATACTTATCTGAAGAGAAATTTGTACCGCTACAAATAGTGGTGTTAGAGGGAGTCTAGAGGAGGTTTGCAAGAATGATCCCCGGGGTGAACGGCATGTCATATGAGCAGCTTTTGAGGAATTTGGGTCTGTGCTCGATGGAGTTTAGTAGGATGAGAGCGGATCTGATTAAATTTGAAAGAATGTTAAAACAAAACGCAGAAGTTGCTGGAAAAACTCAGCAGGTTTGGCAACATCTGTGGAAAGGAATCAAAGTTAATGTTTGGGTCTGGTGACCTTTCCTCAGTTACATTCTCCCAATTTCTCCACCTTGCTGTATCTGTTCTAACGATACAACTTTCCAAATCCACAATCAAGGGAAATACGAGCTTGTGGGGATGGGGTGGAATCAGGGTGGGATGCTCTTCAGAGGGTCGGTGCAGACCTGAGAGACCATTCAGCCTGTATCTGCACTGTAGGGATTCCACTGTTTGATCTTTCTTATGCACCAAATCACTAAATACCAATGTTTATTAACTCTTGCTAGCCAATACCCGCTGTGCATGATCTGACGCAGTCTGAACTCCAACAGGCTTACGAGCGCACGAGCAGTTCGTGGTCTGCATTGGATTGATAAAGTAGTATATTCCCAATTACTGTTTGGTTTCTTTAATTCTAATGGTCATCTTGTCAATATCAAGTTCTTACTGTTCCATGATTCATTTCCAAATACCTTGTAGGAATGTTCCTTTTGTAGCAGCGTATCTCTCTTAGCTTATCAACTCCAGAGTGGTACAATGTGCCTCAGCACCAATGGGGTCACTTATGCATCTACTTAAAGTACGTTGTGTCACCTACCATAACTAACATCCCAAATGTCCTAATTGATGAATGGGAAAAGATCAAAACAAGTATATAAATATTGGAATAGTAGCCTTATAAAAATCGATAGGCATGTCACACTCCAACTTACAAACCAAATCAATTTAAACCATAACTCTGTTCTGAAGTAAAAGACTTTTATGCCAAAGTAGTCTCATTTGTTAGCAGTTTTAGCCACGTAACAGCAAAAACCTTGTTTACTTTTTTTGAGAAAATGGTTTTACAGCGAACCGTAGTTGGTTAATGTGATTTAATTCAACACTTCCTTGATTAAATAAAAATGGTATTTATCAAAAATAACTCAATCTTAGATCCTCAAGGGCAATTGGGGATCTATAATAAATGCAGCAATGTCCATATTTCATGCAAGAATAAATAATGCAGAAGGCCAAGTCAGATGCCAACTTGACAGCAAGCGGGAGAATTAAAATGGCAGACCACATGAGGCTGGACACCTTGTTTGTGGACTGAAAGGTGTTCTGCAAAGCAGTTGCGCAATCTGTATTTGGACTCTTCACCATAGAGATCACATTGAGAAGCAAATACAGTGTACTAAATTAAAGAAAGTAGATCAAAATTATGCTTCACCTGGAACTAGTATTTGGGACGTTTTTGTTTAGAAATAAGGAGTGAAGGTAGAAGAATCTTGCATGGAAAAACTCAGTGTGAAGGGGCAAGGTGCTTGGGTATTGAGAGTAGACAAGGATGTTGCTTAGAAATTATGAAAGGAGAGAAGAGGGTAGGATGTGTTTGGTAAAGCTGAAGGTGGTAGGAATGGCAGGGAATGGTTATTGAATATAGATGTTGGTGCGTGGATGGGAAGATTAGAATTGGTGAGTGTAGAAGTGTGCAGAATATGCTGTATAATGCTAAGGGCCACATTAATCATGAAACCCTTGGTTATGGATAAAAGACATATCTGAAAAACTGATTTGGAAAGTTGTACCTTTAGAACAGCTACAGTAGAAGTGGGGAAATTGGGAGAATGGAATGAAATCATTTAGAAGATGCAGTGTATGAATTTAGGTGTTTGAGCTTGCTGTGGATGTTAATGAGGGTAAAATGAAATGTATTTTATTAACCTTTCCCCAGAAATGGAGATAGAAGTCAAGGGTGGACCACATGAAGATGAGAGAAATTAGCAAATTTGGTTTGGGTTTCCCATTCCAGGCAAGAGGAGGAGGTGGTATTGATACATTGATAACTATATCAGACAAAATGTTCAAGGTGGGGGCCTGACTATGAATGGGGTAAGACATGTTCTACATCTTCTATAAAACGACAAACACAGTTAGGACTCATGTAGGTGATGTATTTTATTTGGAAAAAGGTGAGTTGAGAGAAGCTGTTCAATGTGAGAATGAGTTCTGACCACTGGAGTGTGGTGGTAGCTGTGGATTGATTAGTCCTCGAGGAAGAGGTAGTAGCCCTCAGTCTGGGAGCGGGTGGAGGTGTAAAGAGATTGGATGCCCATAGTGAAGAACAACTGGTTTGGATCAGGAGGGTGTCTGAAGAGTCATGGATGTAGTTAGGAAGAGACCGGAAAAGGAGAAAAGCAGCCAGTTTTTTAAAATTAATTTTGTGGGATGTGGGTGTTGCTGGCTGGCCAGCATTTATTGCCTGCCTCTAGTTGCCCTTGAAGGTGGTGGTGAGCAGCCTTCTTGAACTGCTGTAGTCTACCTGCTGTGGGTTGATCCACAATGCTATTAGGGAAGGAATTCCAGGACTCTGACCCGGTGACAATGAAGCCACTATGATATATCTCCAAGTCAGGATGGTGAGTGGCTTGGAGGGAAACTTGAAGGCGATGGCGCTGCCCTTGTCCTTCTAGAAGGAAGGGATCATAGATTTGGAAGGTGCTGTCTGAGGATCTTTGAATTTCTGCAGTACATCTTGTATTCTGCTACTGAGTATCAGTGGTGGAGTGGATGCTTGTGGCTGCAGTGCCAATCAATTGGGCCACTTTGTCCTGGATGGTGTCAAGCTTCTTGAGATTTGGTGCTGCATTCATCCAGGCAAGTGGGGAATACTCCATCACACTCATGGCTTGTGCCTTGTAGATGGTGGACAGGCTTTGGAGAGTCAGGAGATGAATTACTTGCTGCAGTATTACTAGCCTCTGACCTGCTCCTGTAGCCATTGTGTTTATGTGGTGAATCAATTTTAATTTCTGATCAATGATAACTCCCAGGATGTTGATAGTGAGTGATTCAGTGATGGTAACAGCATTGAATGTCATGGGGTGGTGGTTAGATGGTCTGTTATCAGTGATGGTCATACCCTGGCCTTTGTGTGGTGTGAATGTTACTTGTCACCCCAAGCCTGGATATTGTCCAGATCTTGTTTCATTTGGACACAGACTGCTTCATTGTCAGGAGTCGCGAATGGTGCTGAACATTGTGGAATTATCAGCAATCATTTCCATCATGGAAGGGAAGATTACTGATGAATCAGCTGGAATGGTTGGCTCTACGATACTGCATCTATAAGTTGAAAGCAATTCAGCAGTGGAGGAACAAGTTGAAACAATGTGTCTTTTAGAATCATTGTCAATCATACTGCCTGACCAGATTAAAAATCAACCATTCCACATTGCAGCAACCTTTAAGATTGAATTTTACTTCAATTTGAGGCAAGTGGATCCGAAGACAGCTTTTTTCAGTTTTAAAGAAGGACAATTACAGGGGTGTGAAAGCAGAACTGATGAAAATAAATTGGGAAATTTAGATCAAAAGATAAGTCAGTAGAGATACAGTACCAGTCATTTAACGGGGTTATTTTGAAATGCATTCCACTGAATAAGAGACATTTCAAAGGACAGACCCACCACCTATGGTTAACTGGAAAGGTTAATTGCCATGTCAGAACATGAGAAACAGCAATGCCTAAAAATGAACATGGAATGAAAATTTAGTGCAAGAGAGCAGGTGCTTGGTTTCTATAAGCAAGACTGGTCCTATAGAAAGAAAATCTGGGGAATTAATGAAAAATGACAAGATAGTAGCTGATTTGAGCAGATCGTTTGCATGAGTCTTCACTGCAGAGGATGCAAGTAACATCCCCGGAGCAGCTATAAATTGGGAAATGGAATTGAAGAAGGAACTCCAGAATCTTGCAATCACCACAGAAATGGTACTGAATGCATTGCTCAAACTTCAGAATTTGCAATTTTCCTGTCTGATGGCCTTCACTCTCCAGTCTTAAAAGAGAGGGCTAATGAAATAGTTGATATGTTGAATTTAATTTTCTGAAATTCCCAAGGTTTGGGGCAAACTTATTTAAAAAAGAAAATTAGTGAGTGTAATTCCTTTATTCAAAAGGAGAGGGAGACAGAAAATGGAAAATTACAAGCCAGTTAACTTAACATGTTGTCATCCGGAAGCAAAGTACATTTGGACAGGTACATGGATAGAAAAGATTTAGAGGAATAGGGGCCAAACACAGGCAGATATGTTTAGTTCAGTTTGGGAAACCTGTTGGCATGGGTGAGTTGGGCTTGTTTCCATGTTGCGTGACTTTAAGTTATAGCATGGCGCTTAAAACATTCGAGGTAATTGGACAGAATCACCATGATTCAGTGCATGAGAATTCATTGGAGTTCTTTTGAGGAAGCAATGTGTTCTGCGTATAAAAGCAAACCTGTGGATGTGTTATGCTTAGATTTCCAGAAAGCATTTGATGTGAAATATCCAAGGTTATTAGATATTAGCATGGATGGAAGATTAGTTAGCTAATTCGAGGCAGAGAGTTGATGTTAATAGGTCCTTCTCAGTTTAGGAAAACGTGACGAATGGGAACTATTCCATCACAGTCCTATCTTGTGCCATGTAGATGGTAGATAGCTTTTGGGAGTCAAGATGTGAATTATTCACATCAGGATTCCTACTGTCTGACCGGCTTTTGTACTTACAGTAATTATGTAAGTCCAGTAAGTTTCTGGCCAGTAGTCATCCTCGGTGTTGATAGTGAAGGATTCAGAGATGTTAATGCCATTTAATGTTCAGGTCATGGCTCGATTCTTTCTTCCTTCTTATTAGTGATGTCTATTGCATGGTGTTTGTGTGAGGTGAATGATATTTGTGGTTAGTCAGCCAGGACCGAATATCGTCCAGGTCTTGCTGCATTTGTATATGGACTGCTTCAGTGTCTTAGGACACTAACATGGTGCTGAGCATTGTCCAGTTTTCAAACATTGCTATTTCATGAGCAGTTATGTCCTTTTTGATTTAATTTTGGCCTTTTATATCTGTGTGTGTGCCTGTTTTGTTACACTCCATTTTTTTTTTTGCTCATCATCCATCTAGTTGCTTTTCACTTTATTTACAATATTCTGTTATTCTTGGAGTCTGTAGTCATTTTAAAAAAAAAAACAAATATGAGTTACTTTTTGTGAACCTGAACATATTATCCCCTTATAAATTCTGTGCATTTCTATTTCTACCTGTTGTTTTGTATAAAATCAGCACATTCCAAAATTTTAAAATCAGATATTCAGTTAGCCTTGTGTTTCGATTCCTAATTTAATGCACATGGCTAACATCTTGGTCTTTTTATTGTATGATTTATTGAAGTTTTATAATCATTTTTATCAGGCTATTGCGAAATAAGTGTATTATCACAAGGTGTGTTCACAAGGTAAATTTCTTGAATGGCAGGACTATCATATGTTGAAAGATTGGAATGACTGGGCTTGTTTGTATACACTAGTTTAGAAGGTTACGAGGGGATCTGATTGAGACATATAAAATTGTGAAAGGATTGGACACTCTGGAGGGAGGAAGCATGTTTCCGCTGATGAGTGAGTCCTCATTTAGGACAGAGTTGAGGAAAAACTTCTTCACCCAGAGAGTAGTGGGTATATGGAACGCTCTACCCAGAAGGTAATAAAGGCCAAGTCTCTGGATACTCAAGAAAGAGCTCTGAAAGATAGTGGAATCAAGGATTATGTGGAGAAGGCAGGAACAGGATACTGATTGTGGATGATCAGCCACAATCATCATGAATGGTGGTGCTGGCTAGAAGGGCCAAATGGCCTTCACCTGCACCTATTGTCTATCTATGTAAATATTGAGCAAAAATTACTATCCTCTCCTTACCCCGTGTCCCCGTCGGGCTACTTCTAAAATACTATTTTAGCTGCTTCATATGATAATATTCAAGTCCTGCAAAAGATTCCTGAGTGAGCCTGTTGGTTGATGCCTTGTTTAAGGGTCCTTCATTATTGGCACATTTGGAGATTTCCAGCCTTTTGCTCCGATAAAATACGACATTGTGAATATTTTTACGGTGTAATGAAAAGTTTAGGAAATGGTGACCTTGTAAATAAATCATTTCATCTTTCAGTTAGTAGCAGGCAGATGCACTGAATGTATATTTTCTGCAGTATTCACAAAGGAACTGCAAGTAACAGACATCTTTACATGTGGAAGGAGAGTAGTTTATGAGCTATTTGACACAGTTCATCGTAAGTTTATGGTATTTACCTGGTCACATTTTGATGTTTGAAAGGAATTTATTTCAAAATTAGTTTGAAATTTATCTGTTTGATTATAACTATTAACAATTCTCCTGAGATTACATAACTATGGTGACAGATTTAAACAGCATCATGCTGACATATAAAGGCTTATTGGACAAGTCTTATCTTTGATTCAATCAGCAGAAATTTAAAAATTAAAATTTAACAGCGTTTGCTGAAGTGAAATCCTTTATTTCATTTGTTCATGGGATGTGATGCCTCAGCCAGACTATTATTGACAGAGGAGAGTTAAGATTCAGCTGCATTGCTATGGATGTGGAGTCACATGTTGGCTAAACCAAGTAAAGGTCATAGTCATAGAGTCATAGAGATGTACAGCATGGAACAGACCCTTCGGTCCAACCCGTCCATGCTGACCAGATACCCCAACCCAATCTCGTCCCACCTGCCAGCACCCGGCCCATATCTCTCCAAACCCTTCCTATTCATATACCCATCCAAATGTCTCTTAAATGTTGCAATTGTACCAGCCTCCACCACATCCTCTGGCAGCTCATTCCAGTCAGGTACCACCCTCTGCGTGAAAACGTTGCCCCTTAGATGTTTTTTATATCTTTCCTCTCTCCCCGTAAATCTATGCCCTCTAGTTCTGGACTCCCCGACGCCAAGGAAAAGACTTTGTCTATTTATCCTATCCATGCCCCTCATAATTTTGTAAATGTCTATAAGGTCACCCCTCCGCCTCCGACACTTCAGGGAAAACGGCCCCAGCCTGTTCTGCCTCTCCCTGTAACTCAGATCCTCCAACCCTGGCAACATCCTTGTAAATCTTTTCTGAACCCTTTCAAGTTTCACAACATCTTTCCAATAGGAAGGAGACCAGAATTGCACGCAATATTCCAATAGTGGCCTAACCAATGTCCTGTACAGCTGCAACATGACCTCCCAATTCCTGTACTCAATACTCTGACCAATAAAGGAAAGCATACCAAATGCTGCCTTTACTATCCTATCTACCTGCGATTTCACTTTCAAGAAGCTATGAACCTGCACTTCAAGGTCTTTGTTCAACAACACTCCCTTGAACCTTACCATTAAGTGTATAAGTCCTGCTAAGATTTGCTTTCCCAAAATGCGGCACCTCGCATTTATCTGAATTAAACGCCTACTGCCACTTCTCAGCCCATTGGCCCATCTGGTCCAGGTCCTGTTGTAATCTAAGGTAACCCTCTTCGCTGTCCACTTCACCTCCAATTTTGGTGTCATCTGCAAACTTACTAACTGTACCTCTTTTGCTCGCATCCAAATCAGTTATGTAAATGACAAAAAGTAGTGGAACCTTGTTGAACGCCTTACTGAAGTCCATATAGATCACATCTACTGCTCTGCCCTCATCAATCTTCTTTGTTACTTCTTCAAAAAAACTCAATCAAGTTTGTGAGACATCATTTCCCACACACAAAGAAATGTTGACTATCCTGAATCAGTCCTTGGCTTTCAAAATACATGTACATCCTGTCCCTCAGGATTCCCTCCAACAACCTGCCCACCACTGAGGTCAGGCTCACCGGTCTATAGTTCCCTGGCTTGTCTTTACTGCACTTCTTAAACAGTGGCACCATGTTTGCCAACCTCCAGTCTTCCGGCACCTCACCTGTGACTATCGATGATACAAATATCTCAGCAAGAGGCCCAGCAATCACTTCTCTAGCTTCCCACAGAGTTCTCGGGTACACCTGATCAGGTCCTGGGGATTTATCCACTTTTAACCGTTTGAAGGCATCCAGCACTTCCTCCTTTGTAATCTAGACATTTTGAAAGATGTCACCATCTATTTCCCTACAGTCCATATCTTCCATATCCTTTTCTACAGTAAATACTGATGTAAAATATTCATTTAGTATTTCCCCCATTTTCTGTGGCTCCACATAAAGGACGCCTTGCTGATCTTTGAGGGGCCCTATTCTCCCTCGTTACCCTTTTGTACTTAATGTATTTGTAAAAACCGTCTGGATTCTCCTTAATTGATGTAAAATATTCATTTAGTATCTCCCCCATTTTCTGTGGCTCCACATAAAGGATGCCTTGCTGATCTTTGAGGGGCCCTATTCTCCCTCGTTACCCTTTTGTACTTAATGTATTTGTAAAAACCGTCTGGATTCTCCTTAATTCTATTTGCCAAAGCTATCTTATTTCCCCATTTTGCCTTCCTGATTTCCCTCTTAAGTATACTCCTACTTTCTTTAAACTCTTCTAAGGATTCACTCGATCTATCCTGTCTATACCTGACATATGCTTCCTTCTTTTTTGTAACCAATCCTAGAAATGTGCAGCATGGAAACAGAATCTTCAGTCCAACTTGTCCATGCTGACCAGATATCCTCACTTAATCTAGTCCCATTTGCTAGCACTTGGCCCATATCCTTCTAAACTCTTCCTATTCCTACATCCATCCAGATGTCTTTTAAACTTTGTATTTGTACAAGCCTCCTCCACTTCCTTGGACAGCTCATTCCATGCATGCACTACCATTTGCATGTAAACATTACCCTTTAGGTCCCTTTTAAATCTTTTCCCCCCCTCACCCTATTGCTGTCTCATTCTGGACCTCCCAACCCAGGGTAGATTTCCTTCCCTAAAGAGCATGAATGAACCAGATGGAGTTTTGTGACAATCAACAGTTGTTATATGGTCACCACATCAGATCAGCTTTTTATTCCAGATTTTTGTTGAATTCGAATTTTGCTGTGTGTCAGCGAGGGATTCAAACACTTGTCCCCAGAACATTAACCTGGAGTTCTGGATTACTAGTCCAATGATGTTATTACTGTGCCTTTCAATTTCAACTGCAGTATAATGATGCACATGACTTCAGGGTTCCAGTTGAAATGCCATGTGGGGGTAAGCACAAGATTGATAGACTTCAGTTTTTAAGAGGTGAAGAGCTTGCCACTTAACATGAATTCTTTTACTATAATGGCTAGCATAACTTGAACTGCAATCCAGAACAAATCTGACAAGTAAACTAAAAATAATGTATACAAAATATTCTTCACTAATATTTGAGTTACTTGGAATAAAACAAATTTTGCTGGATTTTAAATAACTGCTTTGGTTTATTGAGGAACAAGGGTATTGTTAAAACTTCTGTGAATTGTTAACAAGAATACTTAAGCAGGAAGAGCTCAAAAATAATTGCAATTCGCAGGAGTAGTGCTGAATTGTTCTTTTGCTGTGGTGAAAATGTTTCTCTGGCAGTGTTACATTCTCATTTTAAGATTTCTATTAATTCCCCATAGAACAAAATAAGGTAGATGAAAAATCTAAAAATTACAGTTATGAAGGAACATGTGTTAACCTTAATGTGAAGAATAGTTAGTTTGGCAGATTTCTGGAGTATACTGCCACCTCGTGGGTATGAAAACCTGGCAACTGTCAAGTTGTCCGGATAAGAATTATACGTTTTGATTCGAGAGCATTGAGTGTTTTTAGTAGAAAATAGTACAGAAACGGTTAAGTAGTTAATCATTAATGAGTTGTGAGCTTTTAAAATGTGTAAATATTTACTCATTTAAGTGCATGTGTTCCCAAATTTGAGACCATGAACCTCTTGGAGATGGGGTGTGGGAGAGGTGTGCTAAGAGTGTGGAGGTTGTGTGTGATAGGCGAGTGAGAACATGGATGATTTATCATGATGTGAGAAGGACTCTAGCCACATGTCCATGAAATTCCTCCGATGCACCAACTTTGCCAGTTTTACTCGGCTAGGACTGTGGTGGAAACCTCCTGTTTCAACCCCATTCCTAGCAAAATGACATTAGGTAAGTTGGAGCAGGTCTGAACAATTTCCTGGTCAGCGTGTTCAAATGATAGGATTAAGTTTCAATCTAAATCCAGAAGCATAAGGGCATAATTTTAAAGCAAGGTATTCTGGGTATCCAACTATATTTGCATTTAGAACAAACATATATATGCAGAAGACAGTTTCTTAATAAAACAGCAAACATGGCACATGCATTTCTGAGGGAATGAGCAGCAAAAAGTCAAATGTGACATTGAGCTGCTGTGGACCTCTCCAAATTCTTTCATGTGTTGTTTTCAAGTTTATGACTGTTTATCCACATATTTGAATCTCTACAGTAAGGTTTTTAATACTGGAAGAACATGATGGTTCTGTAACCAGACTTACAAAGGACATTCTCTTTGTGACTGCCTATTTTTCCATTCGACAACTTCTATTTAAATAGTACCGTTAAAGCAGTGAAACCTACAGAGACACTTTACAGGAATCCTGCCAATCAAGATTTGACACAGACACGTGAGATGTGAAACAATGTCATGGAAGTGGGTTTTAAGAAGCATATCCAAGAAGGCAAGAAAGGCAGAGAGTTTTAAGGTGGGACTTTCAGAGTTTGGGGTCTTGGAAGCTGATAACATAGCTGCCAGTGGTGGAGCAATTGCTCAAGACACCAGAATTGGATGAGTGCCAATAACTTAGTGTTGTAACGTTGGAGAAGACTTCATGTTGAAACATTTTCTTTGTACCGATTCTGCCAGACTTTTTAAGAATTTTCAACACCATGTTGTTTTATCTCTAATACATTCAGTGATCATCCCAGTGTCTCACAATCAAATTGTTTTTCTCCCCCAGTGTATTTCCTCATGGAGCTTTCTCTATTAAACCCCCTTTTTAAACAAAACTATGGTGAATTCTTCTCTCTCCAAGTTTAGGAGCAATGTCTTCTCGGGCATGTAATTCTTCACTCCCTTCCATCTTCCTTAACCTGCTTTAAAATTATCCATTTTGAGCAAGCATTCAGACATTTGTGCTAAAAATTTCTGTTTTTGATTTAGCATCCAATTTTTCTTGGATTTTATTCCTGTGATGAATTTTTATATGAAAGGTTTTTATTTGCAATCTTTATTGTAGAATCTTAAAGGAAGAATAAAAAATTAGTCCTCCAAATTAAAGACCAGTGAAGGGTGACTAAAGTTAGGTATATTATCTGAAGTTTTGCATCTTTTTTTGAAATAAAATATTCCCCTTGGCACGTTCCTTGTCACCTTGGATCTTCCTTCCTTTTGTAGATGTGATCAGATTTGAAAGCAAAGTTCTGAAGGATCTTGTAAACCACTAATGCAGCAAAATATGTGTGGTTGATTAAATTTATAGTATTCAAAGTTACACAAACACCTAAAGCCTAGACATGTTGTTTTGGGCACCTTGCCATACCAAAGTGAACATTCTTAATCTCAGCAATTCGTTTTAAGCCCTATGGGATTCCACAGCTTTAATTTTCTACTTTACACTATATTCACTTCGTACAATTTTCCAATTGTCTACAGAAAATGTCTATCTATCGTGCTATGTACAATGCAGTTTCTGAACTAAATGGAGTGAATTAAGCTACTAAAATGGAGGCAGGAATGCAAATAAACTTGCCTAACTTCTCATGATGTGGAGCAAAGTTATTTCTTTGACCATTTGCTTCACAGTTAAATTATACTATTTATATAAAAAAAAAAGGAATAGTTTGGAATTAAAGTAGCCATTTTCTCCTTCCCCTGTCACAGGTATTGATGAAATAATCTAAATAATACTTTTTCGTTTATGTTGACTCATTGATGCCTGATAAGTCAGGCTTGAACTAATGTTAACTTCAGATAGTAGCATGGGTTGGGTGGTTAACTAATTTCCATGATGATTGAAGTAATACTGTAAAACCAAGCTCTTCTGAAGTAGTCACTCCAAAAATATTAAGTATTGACTTGGTAATTGCTACTTACTTTAACTTTATTTTGCAGCTAGATAAAATCTTCTGTCTTCAACCTTTTGGATGAGTTGTTGATGGGGGGGGGGGGGGGTAGTGAGAAAAAGAGAAGCTAAAACAAATCTCTCAACTAAATATGAAAAAGACAGTGTGGTGAGACTAATGGGATAATCAATTACGCTAGTACAATGAGATTAGTTTATAACTGGTAAAGTGGGATGTGTCAAGTATTAGATGCTAATTTTTGAAATGCTGTTATTTAAATAAGAAACTAAATGTGCGCTGCGTGCTAAATAGAAGTCAGCAAGCAGCAGGTTCCATTAACGGTAATCTTATTTTTAGAATTACATCTGTGATATTGAATAAGTTCTCTTATCCAGAGGTGTCAGTGTGTAATTAATTCAATTGTATTTAATTAGTTTGTGAAAGAATTCCTCAAATTGATTATTTTTGAATATATGACTTCCGTGTTCACATCTGTTAGATAAGTCTTTTCATTAAATATTGGACTAAGCTAGAATTGGTCCTTAATTTGATTGACTGGAGGAAATTTGGAAAACAACTATTTTGTTCAAGCTCGTATCAGATATGGTATCATTGATTCTGCTTTAATATTATCGCAATGTTGACCATTTTGCCTGTTAAGTGGAAAGTATGAATCATCAAATACCACTGGACTGTTGAACCAGGGCTGACATTGGATGAATGTTCAGTTTCAGAATGAAGTCTTAAGAGTCCATTATAAATAATGACATGTTATTGCATTCTGAACCATTTAATGGCAGTGTATGAAAATGGTTGGTTTTACCAAACTGTTTGGGCCATTTATTCACAGTTGGAGCGAGGCCTGAGGTGAGAGAGTCCAGTGGTGCACGTAGGAACCAATGAGATAGGCATATTGTGGAAAGGGAATTCTGTATTATTACTATGAGGAGCTAAGCACTAAATTAAGAAGCAAAAACTCAAAGGTGACCTCCTGATTCTGACCTGAGTGATGTGCAACTTGACACTGGACAAATTCGATTAGAGAGCTGTATGTATTGACCAGAGACTAGTGTGGGTGAAATGTGTTCTGATATGGTTCTCTGCCAGGAGCACAGACGAGAGTGAGATCTTGAGAATGTGTATAGGGTATAGGCAGGCAAGGAAAGAATTAAGTTCTGAGTTTTGTGTAACAAGGGTTTCAGCTGAGCATGACTCAGATCAGATAAGAACTTACAGTTAACAATGGGGTGCTGGAGGCAAGGGTAATGGGTTAACAAGATGGAAAAGCAGACATTATGTAGAGCCATTTAACATTGTTGCACACATTCAGTATGTGAGGTCAGTTTAACAAGGTGAAAATATTCATTATGTGAAGTCAGTCATTCATTGTGTAACAGCAGATGGCTTAATCTTTACTGTTGATGCGTGCTGATTGTAATGGTTACCCAATTAATATGTATGATGCCTTATCTGGATGCTTCTCCCTGTAAAATGACTATATAATTCATTGAGAAACTGCTGTTCCAGAGAAGACCGAGAACTCATGTCTCTGTGCACATGGGTGATCGTTCTCTTTCCCTCCAGGGCCTGGAATAAAGATGAAGGTGTTGATGAGCGTTTTGCTTCGATTGAGGGGGTGAAACGGGATGACAGTCTGTATCTCTGGGATGGTTAAAATGAGAATCATGCTGCGACCAGTATTTTATCAAGCCACAAACGAGAGAAGTTTTAGTACGTAGTGGGGTTTAAATTTGAGACAGTTATTTCGACTGAGGCTGGTGGAGTGTACTGTTGTTCTACTATTCTACTGTTATTCGAGAAGTCCTACTACTTCACGGGTCACACCAGAACAAAACAAAAATTCCCCAGTTCCCAACTTAACTACTTGTTACATCTTCATTGAATATTACACACAGATTACAATTTATAGAAGCATCAATGCCCCCTTATCTTGGATCACAGGGTATATCGGATTTGATTAAATGCAGTTAAGAGAAGACTCAACAACAGCAGTTTGCTTAAATGTTGATGTTTATTGAGTAATAAAAAATGAAAAAGGAAGGAAAGGAAAACAATGAGCCCCACTCTCCTGCACGCTGGGAACCCCTTGATCGATGGCTGGTCTGGAGGCTTAGGTTTGTTCCTGGCACTTTAGGTGATCCCAGTTCAAGATGAAATTCAGCGACTTTGAACAAAACTCTCTCATACAGTGAAATGAGCAGCCAACACAGAAAAGCATTTACACTTCAGAACATACACGAATGTTCACAGGACTTATTCAAGGTCATGCAGCTGTTGAATATCATCATCAATTTTAGCCCTTCAGTCCATCCTATACACCTCTATCCCTCCAAATAACTCCAAAACGTGCATGTACACCTACTCAATTACGCCTCGGGAAAAGAAGGGGGTAAAAATTTCTCTGCAAAGATTGATTTTCTGAAAAGAAAATCTTGGCCATTAGTTTATTGTTGAAGGCAGTAGGTTAAAGCATACTGTTAGAAAGTCTGTTGCTGTGATGTTTTGGCATGTTTGGTCACGACCCTAATCACAAATGATTTGTCTCTGGAGTTAGTGCAGGTATAGCTCATTCGCAAAAAAAGAGTACTGAAGAGTTTTTGCAGTCCTTGTTTCAGAAGAACATCTAGATATCAACCTAAACTAAAAAAAACTGTTCTTTACAGAAAAATGAGATCAGCTGGGTAGCCCTCGCAGGTTTCCTGTTTCCCAACTAAACACTAGACTAAAGACAATATCTTGTCCAAGCCAGTCACTATTTAAAAAAAATTCCAGAAAAGTCTAGAGCAAAGTGAGCAGTTCTCACAAATCATGTATTCTCCAGTAGTCTTTCAACAACCTGCTTTAAAGAAAGCACACTAGGTATTTCCACAAAGCTTGAAGTGAATCAATTTTTTAACACCACTTCAAAACTCCTAGTCCTCCAAGCTATGTTAAACATGAAACATTTTGTAACAGGTAAACCAGTAGAGGCACAGCAAACAAGACCCTTATTAACATATGAAATGGTAGGCAGTGACAGGAAGGATCAGAGTACAAATGGACCAATAATTCAACAGGTAAGGCTTGAGATTCCAGAAATATTACAAGCATACAGCTAAAGGCTTTGTATGGAATACACAGTATTTGAGACAAAACGGATGAATTGATAGTACAAGTATGCATAGAAATAAATACAGTCTGATTGCTATTACGTAAACATGGCTGGAGGATGACATAGATTGGGACCTGAGCCTTTAAGGATGCAGCACGTTTAGGAAGAACAGAAGGTGAGGAAAAAGTTTTAGGGTGGCTTTGTTAATTTACTGATGGAGTTAGTGCAATACAGAATGATGACCTAAGTTTAGGAAACCAGGATGTATAAGTGGTTTGAATAGAAATGAGGATTGATGAAGACAAGAAGTCATCTGTGCAAGTAATGTACAGGCCCCTCATAGTAACTGCATATCAGAATAGAATAGGAAAGAATAAATAATAGGCATTTATCAGAAAAGTAAAATATTAACTTTGGAGACTTTTAATCTAGATATAGACTTGGAAAATTCAGATGTTCAGAGGGAGACAAGATGAGTTCAGAAGAATGTTTTTGTGTTTCTTAGAACAGTAGTTTCTGGAGCAAATAGCTGTCTATCCAAGACTACTTTAAAAAAAAATTGTTTATGGGGCGTAAGCATTGCTTGTTGGGCTAACATTTATTGCTCATCTCTCATTGCTCTTGAGAAGGTAGTGGTGAGTTGCATCTTGAACTGCTGTAGTCCTTTTGGTGTAAGTGCACCCAGAATGCCATTCGGCAGGGAGTTCCAGGATTTTGAACTGAGCACATTTGAAAGCACAGTGATATATTTCCAAGTCAGGATGGTGAATAGCTTGGAGGGGAACTTGCAGATGGCGGTGTTCCCATGTATTTGTTTGGTTGACCTTGTCCTTCAGGATGAACATAGTTCTAAAAAGTATTGTCACACTCTTTTCTCTCTTCTCTTCCCCCCCCCCCAGCCTTCCCCTACCCCATGCTCCAGCATTGGTGGTGGAGGAAGTGAATGTTTGCATTTGTTGTGCCAATTAAGTGGGCTGTATTATCCTGGATGATGTCAATCATCTTGTGTTGCTGGAACTGCACTCATACAGTCAAGTATGAACTGTTCCATCACACTGCTGACTTGTCTTGTAGATGGTAGACAGACTCTGGGTCATTACTTGCTGCAGGATTTCTAGCCTCTGACCTACTCTTATAGCCATAGTATTTTTAAGCCTAGTTGAGTTCAGCTTCTGGTCAATGTCAGTCTCCAAGATGTTGGTAATGGGGAGTTCAGCGGTGGCGACACCATTGAATGTCCAGAGGATTCTCTGTTGTTGGATTAGATTCCCTACAGTGTGGAAACAGGTCCTTCGGGCCAACAAGTCCACACAGACCCTCCGAAGAGCAACCCACCCAGACCCGTTCCCCTACATTTACCCCTGACTAATGCACCTAACACTACAGGCAATTTCCCATGGCCAATTCACCTAACCTGCACATCTTTCGACTGTGGGAGGAAACTGGAGCACTAGGAGGAAACCCACGCAGACACTGGGAGAATGTGCAAACTCCACACAGACAGTCGCCCGAGGCTGGAATTGAACCTGGGACCCTAACTGAGCCATTGTGCCGTTGATCATTGCATGTTACTTGTGTGGCATACATGTTACTTAGAATTTGTCAGCCCAAGCCTGGATATTGTCCAGGTCTTCCTCCATTTGGACAAGTACTGCTTCATTATCTGAAGAATTGTGAATGGTGCTGGACATTGTGCAGTCATCAGCGAACATCTCTATTCCTGACTTTATTGTGCTAGGAGGATCATTGATGGTTTTAAGATAGTTGGGCCTAGGACTCTACCTTGAGGAACTTTGAGCATCAGTCATTTAGATTCAGAAAAATATCAATTTAACATTAAAGATTTGCATGCTATGATTTATAATAGAGGATCTCAGCCATTCTGTCCTTGTCATATGTATAAATTTTAAGTGTTGCTACCAAGGTGAAACTTTGAAGGGATTTTCAAGGACCAAATTGTTTAGTTTTTGCAATTTTCAGTTCCTTTGCAGTTGATAGATTTAAAAAAAAATTAATTGTGCAAATAATTGCACCTAACAATGTGAAGCATAACATTTCTCTAATTAATTAACTGTTTTAAGTAAAGATGGTTTCGTGCTGTTTGGGGGTTACTGATGGGCTTAAAAAGAACTGGAAGTAGGGAATGACTACAAGCTTCATGCAGCCTTGTTTCATGTCCATTTACTAATTATGTGGAGCTTGAATCCAAGGCCTCAAATTGGAGATTCAAATGCTTATCAAAGCAAGAAAAGTTCATGAAGTATCTCTGGTCTGGCAGTATCTGTGACGAGTGAAACAGTTTACGTTCTGTGTCCCATATGGCTTATCAGAGCTGAAAGGTGTTGGAATTTTATTTTAATATACTTTTGATTGAGACAGAGGTCCAGTGTAAAAGATGAAAGGGTTGTTAATGGTGAAGAAAGAAAAAATGAGATGAGAAATGAGGGGACTAGATCCTCTATGCTGAAAGCAAAGTAAATAAGTCACGGCTGTGAAGGAAGACAATGTAAGAAAAATGATGAACAGTCATAATGTGGTCAGTTTCCAAAATTATAAAATTCAATATTGAGACACCATGGGTGTAAAGTGCTTAAGTGGAAAATTAGGTATTGTTTCATGAGCTTGCATACTCATTGGAACATTGCTTTAGGCCCAGGACACCAATTTTACCATGAGTGTAAGATGAGGTAGGGTCATTCCGAAAGACAAAGCAGACATGTTACACAAGATGGTCACCTAGTCTGTATTGGGTCTTACCAGTGCAAAGGACACTGCATTGTAAGCAGCAAATGCAGTAGATTGGATTGAAAGAAGTGCAGGTGAAATGCTGTTTTATCTCGATGATGTGTTTGGGCCCTTAGACAGTGAGGAGGCAAATGTTACACTTACAATTGCATGGGAAGGTGACATGGGGGAGTGAGGAACTGTTAGGACCGCAGGAATGGACGGGAATGTCATCAAGAGGCTGGTCCTTGCAGAATGCTGACCAGCGAAGAGGAGGTGAAGAGGTGTTTAGCGGTGGTATCCCACTGGAGGTAGTGGAAATAATGGAGAATGATTGGAAGCAGTCTGATGGAAGGTGGATCGTAACAGATATGACAGTTGTGGAAACTGGGAAAATGGAATGGAAGCAGAATGTGTGGAGATGTAGTCAAGGTAACTCTGGGAATTGGTGGGTTGCAGTGGATATTTGTGGGCAGCCTATTAAATTAGGGAAGGGAAGAGTCTGAGAGATGTTCCTGGTGAAGGTAAGAGAAGGACGAAAATTGGAAGCAAAACTAATCAATTCTTCCAATGCTGGATCAGAATGGGAAGCAGCACTGAAGAAATTCTTCCCTTTTACACTTTAATTTACACCCATTTTACATCGCACCACCATTAACAATCTTTTGCCTTTTGCACTTTGCCTTTACCTCTACCAAAATTATTGTAAAGACATATCTTCAACATCTTTTCAATTCCGACGAAGAGTCCTGCTGGATTTGAACATTAACTCGGTTTCTCTTTCTACAGACGCTGCTGAACCTGCTGAGCTTCTCCAGTATAGTGTTTTGTTTCAGATTCCTATAGTATTTTGACTTTGGTCAGCAGATTCTTTGTGAATAATCATTCTCAAATTGCAGAGTCATATGCAGTTAGGATACTTCACATTTTTAGGATAAGTTTTCAGCATTTGAGATGATCTTTTCATTTTGCTAATACTGTTAGGGAAGGAAACACTCTTAATTTTACAAAAAAATTGCAGTAATGGGTTGTAATTTACCATTTATTTCACCCACAAACATAGTTATTTCCTTGTGAGTTTTTTCCTCTTGTTAATTGAGTTAAACATTTATTAGTTTTTTTTATAAAGTCCATTTTGTCTTTTTTTAATTAAAGGTGGAAGACACAATATTAAAGTCTGCTTTCCTTAAGTTTTCATTGATTTGTTCCACCTTTGTAGGTATTATGATATTGTTACATCAAAGGAGTTGAAATCTTTGCACAGTATCAGGTAAAAATTCCATTTGAAAAATCCAGGTGATCTTTGTGCGACTAGAGAAATAAAACTGTCTTTACTTAAAATGTTGGTCTTATTTCCAAAATATATAAACACAATGTAGATTGGGAATTTTTAAATATTAGATTGAGAACATGAAATTTGATAGTTGAGAATTTTAGTCTGCATTACTTTATATAGTAATATTTCAAAGGACGGATCTTGGGTTTTCATTATATTCCTTTGTTCAAGTACTTGTATCATATCTGTTACCAATTATGTGAAGTGTTGGAATACTTGTTGCCTTTTTTCTGAAATATTATCCCTGAATTTCCTGCATAGTATCAATGACTACATTTTAGAAGTACCTTATTGGCTGTAAAATGCTTTGAGACATCCTGAGATTGTGCAAAGTGCAATATAAATTACTGGATTTTCTTCTCATGCGCATTGTGAAAGATAGCCAAGGTTTGAAGCATTTGAATAATTTTAGTATAAGAACTTGGAGCCCGTGTAACTTGCCTAAAAGTACGGGGTTTCTGGCCAAGTCTTAGGGACATGGGAAAAGGAGTGGACCATTCAGTCAGTCATCTCAATGTAATTTTCCTATGCTATTTCTTTTTCCCTTCATGGTACTAGTCTCCACAAAACTATCAAGTTCAGTCTTCAACCTGCTCGATGATTGAGATTTCACATCCTATTTTGGTAGAGAATTCCAATGATGCACTATCCTCCAAGTGAATTCTTCCTGCTCTCAATTTTAAATGGGCTGACCCAAATACTGAGATTAATGCCCCTGGTTTCAGAGTCACTAACCAGGGCAAGCATTTGACTTTTTCCATCCTGTAAAGATTTTGTAAGTTTCAATGAGACTTAGTAGTTTGTAATATTGTGTTACAATGAATCATATTACCATTATTTTTTTCTGAAATTGCAATAATGCATCTTAATGTTTTTATCCAGCAATAATAAAGTTAACACAACAGAAGACAATCTTGAGCCAACAGCTTATTATAAAGTCAGAGTCTGGCAAATCTACGGTTTCCTGTCACAAAAGATAACTTTACAGCTGGACAGATTAGTTCTGTGTATCAGTTCAAAACAGCATTCCATGAGACATATTTAGCAAGCCTTTTTTTAAACTATTTGCAATACACCAGAAAGGTTGCCACCTTTGGAAGAAAAGTGTTAACCTTTGAATATTTTCTTTTGTTGGAAGGAGATATCATAACGAAAAAAAAATACATTTACTGTGGAAATTTGACTATTTTTGAATGAAGATTATTATAGTCCCAAAGAACCTGACAGCAGAAGTGCTGTTACACAGTAAAACGAGTAGAAAGTGAGAATTTTTAACCTAAAATGGCATTCTTACCTTTTCCCATTTTCCCTGTGACCCTTTTCCTCTTCCAAACAGTTAATGTTTTCTTGACTGTGAGGATGTAAATGGTAGGACTTAGAATTTGGCATCTACAAAATAGATTCATGAAGATATTCAGTGTAATTCTGTTAATTGCTGTGAACAACCGTTGTCCATTTGTCTAGTGTATGTACAAACTGGATCAGATTCCTACGATGTACATGCCTAAAGTTTGAAGGATGCCTAATTTCGTTTACCTGCTCCAAGCAATCCAAAATATTTATTAGTTTTATTTGAAGCCAATCAGTATGTAATTGCAATCTAGTTAAAGATGATAACTTCTTCTTGACAGCTATCAAAAGTAAGGGAAGGTGCAGTTTGATTGACCAGAAGCTGAATTGGTCTAGCCATATAAATACTATGGCTACAACGGAAGGTCAGAGGCTAGGAAGACTGCAGAGAGTAAACCACCTCCTAATTCCCCAAAGCCTATCCGTCTGCAGGGCAACGTCAGGAGTGCAATGGAATACTACCCACTTGCAGCTCCAACAACACTGAAGCAGCTTCACATCATTCAAGACAAAGAAACTTGTTTGATAGGCATCATTTCCACAAACTTCACTCCTTCCAGTTTTGAAGCATAGTAGTGGCTGTGTGTATCATCTACAAGATACACTGCAGAAAGTCACCAAGTTCCTTAGATAATGTTTTGTATTGATGAGCAGCAGATGCAGGACAGTATCATCTGCATTTTCTCCTTCAAGCTACTCATTGTCTTGATTTGGAAAGATATTTCCATTCCTTCTGGTCAAAATCCTGGAACTCTGTTTAGTGGAGTTGTGGGTATATCTATACCAAATGGATTGCAGTGGTTCAAGAAGGCAGCCACCATTCCTTGAAGGAATTTAAAAAAAAAAAGTCTTGAATGTTGCAATATCAAACTTGTCCAAAAATGTGCAGGTTAGGTGAATTGGCCATGCTAAATTGCCCGTAGTGTTAGGTGAAGGGATAAACGTAGGGGAATGGGTCTGGGTGGGTTGCTCTTCGGCGGGTTGGTGTGGACTTGTTGGGCCGAAGGGCCTGTTTCCACACTGTAAGTAATCTCATCTGATCAAACTTAGCACCATGAATATCAATCTAAATTTGAGGATTGAGTACACCCTTGGGCAGGGATTCCTCAACAATTTGAGTATCGTTAATTCCGTGCATAATAGATTTCAAGTTTTTTTTTTGCAGTATCGTAGATGTAGTTGAAAACTTTGATAGTATAGCAAAGTTATGTTTAAAGTTGAGTAATAATTTACTATACTATAGCTTAGCAAAGTTAGGTTTGCAGCTTGATCTTTCCAGTTTTCTGTCTGTCTAAATTTCTCTTGCAGTTTTCAAAGAGTGGCCGTTATCTTCGATCTTTAGACATTATAATTGTTAAATTCCAAAAAGTCTGTGAAGGACTGTACTGGAGCCAGTCATCACTTAGTCTTGTGCTTCTTTACTCAGTTAAACAGTACAGCATATACCCCCTAACTAAACCCCATGTTGGTTTCTATAAATGATCCTTTACACAATTAACAATAATCTTGCCTCAAATTGGTTAATTTCAAATACATTTCCCTGAAATAAAGGCAACCTACCATGGATGTTGGAGATCTAAAACAAAAACATAAAATGCTGGAGAACTCTGGAGGTCCAGCAGCATCTGTGGAGAGAGAAACAAAGTTAGCGTTTCAGAATTGTTCTGAAGATGATTCATTCTGGACTTGAATTGTTAAATTTGGTTCTCTGTCCTCAAATGTTGCTGGGCCTGCTCAGTTTCCTCAGCACTTTGTTTCTGATAGATTGCCTGTACTGTTTTACATATGTTTGCATGATATACTCAGAGATATGAGATACTAAAGACAATGATAAAACCTCACCTGCATACTTCTGTCGTGTTAAATACTTTGATGACAAATGTTTCACAGACCCCCATTCTCTAAATCTTTGCTGTAGTAGCTGCAGAAGGTCTGGAGAGCTAACATAAGAATCTGGGGTTACAATGGATAGTCTATCTTTTGATCTCCCATCACCTTTCAGCTTTCATAGTGTCATTCCTCAGCCTAAATTCCCTGGTGTAAAAATGGGTATAGCCTGTTTGAGTGTGCATAACCAACAGTGCCAGAAACAGACATCTGAAAACTTGTTGCGAAATTGGACTTCCAGCCATACTTTTTGATTTGGGTGAAAATCCTTGGTATTTTCTAATCAACCTATTTGGAGATTTTATGACAAGTGGGTCTTGAAACCAGGCCTCCTGCCTCAGAGGCAGGGATAGAGCCCTCTGGACTTGTGGTGTTTTTGCAGTTGCCTTTGATTGCCAATTCAATTTTTGGGTCTTAGAAATGGTAGACCTAGCGTAAATTCTGGAAAGAGGGGAAGACTTCTCCTAGTTCATCATCAACCTGAAATAAATTGTACTTGCCTTTTAGAATAGAAATGATAGCATAAGCTTGAAGTTTTACTCTGCGTTTGCATGCATATTCCCACTACAAATATCAACATTTTCATGTCTTTTGTACATTCTTGTGGCACATACTATGTTTTGTGAGCTATATGGGTGTGCCTGCTTTACACTAAAAATCTTAATATCTTTGTAGGTTGCCTTTGTATCTTGCACTTCGTGATTGTTCTCTTTGGTGAATTATGTTGGCACAGAATTCTGTTTATGCTGTCTCATCAATTTTGGCTCACTTGCTTGGATGGGAATGCTGCCTGAAATATCTATAAAGCCCATTTTATAAGAATTTGTTGCTTTGTGTGAACAAAGTAGCTCTTTAAAGATCTCGTGTTTCCTAATGAAACTTGGCAAATTCAAAGCAATTACTGGCTGTATCAGTTTTTGCTTTCCTGCCATAAAATGAGGCAAAGCTTAAAAGAGGAACCAAATAACTCTAATGGAACCACATCACAATACCTTGCTATTCATTAGATGTTAAGTCAGGGCTCTCAGAACTTTTATTGTATGTCATGCAGTGAGTGATTTCAGGCATTTTGAGTTACTGATGGATATTCAGGCTCTATCCAATTGTAGTTCTTTTTTGATGTCTTACATGTCAGCCTTCAGAGCTGTGCATTGAGCATTGTGATCAATATCTATAGAGACACTGTATTGGCCAACTTTCAGTCTCCTCACTTATTTGCTGAAAGCATTTAGGTTGTGACTTTAAACCCAAATGTAGTTGCAAAACAGTATTGAACTAGTAATCCTAATGCCTGGACTAAATATCCAGAGGCACTAGTTCAAATCCTGCCATGGCAGCTGAAGAGTTTGCATTCAATTGTTTAATTAAATCTGGAAATGAAAGCAAGTATTAATGATAGCTGTGAAGCTACCATATTGCAAAATAAAAGTCCATTTGGTAATTGATATCCTCCAAAGGAGGAATTTTGTTTAATTTTCTTCCAGTTTGACTTCTAGGTGACTCCATGCTAACAGCAATGTGGTTAGTTCATGTTCAGCTGCCTCCGAAATGGCCTGGTAAGCCACTCTGCTTTTTCGAAAGCACTGCAGCAAAACATAAGACTAAAGCCAGAATGATCCCTACATCTATCTGGGAATTGGTTACTGATATAACAAAAGTTTATGCTGCCCAGTCAGGCTTAAATTCTCTTTGCTAATATCTGGGAACTTATGCTAAAGTTGTGAAAACCAATTCTCAGACTGGGTTAAAAATCTGAATTAGTTGCATTTGCATTTCATAATTTGTGGCCAGACACCTCCTTTTGACATCGCTGGGTATTACCTGTCTTACCGGTAGGATACTTCAACCAGAGGTGACATACGGTTAGGAAAATGTGGACATAGAAGGTATCACCATTGATTGGACCCTATGAAGTTTCATCAATCCACTACACACTGCAGCAGAGAGGAACTATGCAGAGCAGAGGAAAATCATCTCTACAGTGTATTCAAAAGAATGAGTACCCAATGAGCACAGTCTGCCAATTTCTCAGCAACAAACCCCAACAAGCAGGTAAAACATGTCCAGAAATTCTAGCCACTCTCCCCTACATCAAAGACACCTCGGAAATGACTGCCAGACGACTGAGACCTCTTGGCATCACGGTAGCCCACAACACACTAAAACAGCAGCTAATGAACTTGAAAGACCCGGTACAGACAACAAGCAAAACTAATGTCATTTACAAAATACCTTGCAAGAACTGTAACAAATATTACATTGGACAAACAGGCATAAAACTAGCCACAAGGATACATTAACATCAACTAGCCACAAAAAAACACGACCCACTCTCATTAGTATCCTTAAATAGGGGAAAAAAAAAGGGAAGGACATCCCTTTGACTGGGACAATACATCCATCCTAGGACAAGCCAAACAGAAGCAGGAGAATTCCCAGAAGCATGACATTCCAACCAGAGCTCTATCAACAAACACATTGATTTGGACCCCATTTACCACCCCCTGAGAAAATGAACAGGGAATGACAACATCAACTCCAGGAAACCTAAATGCATGCATAGAAAGTAGGCCAAATTGCCAGTGCTTCGCTCGGAGGCTCACTGAAGATGTTGCCTAGTGTGTTGATGAAATGTCTGCAAATGAACCTTCCAGCTCAGTGAGCAAACCTACATCCAGAATAAACGTATCTGTCTGTGAAGACAGTGAGTGCACAGTCCTAGTAACACTGCAAAGTCCAAGTGTTACAGCCTCAGCTTCAATCATGGCATGTGGTGCTAGCACCATGCTAAATGGGAATAGATTCAGCAAATGTTTAGCAGCTGTCAAAGTGGCCATTTGTATAGCCATCTTTGGTAGTTGAATTATTTTTCAACCCATTTAGTGTCCTCATGTTATGGCATTTTCCTCTTTCTGCCATTACTATCATACCACTGAGCTAATCTTGGTTTAAATGAGTTTAGATTAGAGTGGTGCTGGAAAAGCACATCAGGTCAGGCAGTATCTGCAGAGCAGGAAAATAAATGTTGGGGGAGGTGGGGGGGGAAATGAAACTGGTGAAGTCCACATTGATGCCCTGGGGTTGAAGTGTTTTGAGGCGGAAGATGAGGCGTTCTTCCTCCAGGCGTCAGGTGGTGAGGGAGCGGCAGTGGAGGAGGCCCAGGACCTGCATGTCCTCGTCAGAGTGGGAGGGGGAGTTGAAATGTTGGGTCACAGGATGATGGGGTTGATTGGCTCAGGTGTCCCGGAGATATTCCCCAAAGCACTCTGTGAGGAGGCGTCCAGTCTCTCAAATGTAGAGGAAACCGCATCAGGAGCAATGGATACAATAAGTGACATTGGCGGATGTACAGGTGAAACTTTGGATGTGGAAGGCTCCTTTGGGGCCTTGGATGGAGGTGAGGGAGGTGGTGTGGGCACAGGTTTTGCAATTCCTGCGGTGGCAGGGGAGGGTGGGCTTTGGGGAGGGCATGGACCTGACCAGGTAGTCACGGAGGGAGCGGTATTTGCAGAAAGGGGTGGGGAGGAAAATATATCTCTGGTAGTGGCAAGTGCAAGTATGGTAGAGGCAATGCCTAGATTACCTTTTCAAAATTAAGGTGCAAACCTGGTGATGTTACAGCAGAAATAGGTCAGAGTTCTGCAGAATTGCCATTTCCAGTTATGAATTGTGGAAGATAATTAAACAATTAGATCAGGAGGTTCCATGAACATATCCATCCTTCATGCTGAGAGTAAGAAATGGGAGCAACATTAGGTCATTTATCTCCCCTTGACTGTTTCATTTAATAAGACTGTGGCTCATCCTGGAGCTCATCTCCACTTTCCCATCTGATCCCCACCTCACTTTGCTCCCTTGATGCTGTTGTGTTATAGCTCATTTGGGAATGCAAGTTAGTGTGGCATTGTGCATTTTTTAACATGGATGTAGAGGCTCTATCATTTGGCCGATCAGTAATCACTGTCAGTTCTAGCTTTTGGGATTGCCATGATTTGGAGGTGCTGGCGTTGGATTGGGGTAGGCAAAGTTGGACTCGACCCTGTATGTTGTGTGATTTTTAACTTCTGGGATTGGTGTGTATTGGAAGAATTTGCATGTTGATCAACCTATTTAAGATACAGGCATACTTTTCTCAGGCATCAAGTCCTGGGATGAGGTTCTTCAGTTCAACCCACAATGCCACAAGAACTCCTTACTTCCCCTAGAAGGCAAATATTTGTTGATGTCAGCCTTGAATGTATACCATTCTTTTAAAATATTTCCAGCCCTTTGTGTGAAGGATTTTTTTCTCATCTCAGATAAAAATGTTGGTCTCCTTATCCTGAGGTTATGCTCCCTGATTCTAAACATGGTAACGAGAGGAAATGGCTCTCAACATCTCATTAATTCTGGTGAGCAAAATCAGGGTCTTACAAGTTTCCATTTTTCTAAATTGTAGGGAGTAAAGAAACATCCTATTTAATCTCCATTTAAAAAATGTCTTCATTTTTGGGCCATTCACCACACACTCAGTAGCCCTCTAGTAAATTCTGGGGTGAGGGGAAGACTTCCTTCTCCCACATTCCAGAAATCAATCCAGTGAAACTGCATTCAACTTCCCCCTCACTTGTATGGCAATTGGAAGTATACACAGTACTCCTGCTGTGGTACCATCAAAAACCTGTACAGTTGCAGCAACATTTTATTACTTTTATTTTAAACCCTTCCTTTCAGTTTAAAAAGAAAATTGATCTGTTCAGTCATGCCAGGGCAGGGGGCCTTAAACCTGGATCTTCTGGTCTAGAGGTAGGAACATTCTCTGCACAGACAAAGCACATTTATCTTTTGACTGTGTTTCTCGTACCAGGGCATTCAATATTCAATAGTTTATATTTAAAAACAAAAACTTTCTTTTCTACCAATCTAAAGTGAATTGCTTCACAGTTCCCCAGAATGTGGTGGATTCTTAACTGCCCCTGAGCAATTAAGGAGGGTCAGTAAATGAGCATTTAGCCTCTGACATGCAAATCCCTTGAACATTTTGGACTGCCCTTGATGATATAAATGTGACATTTGACTGAAAGTGGCATCAAAATGTCCCAATGAAATTGAAAGTAAATGGAAACTGAGTTGGAGGAACTCCCATTAAGTCATGTCCTACCAGCAAAAAGGAAGATGCTTGCAGTGATTGGAACCCAAATGTCGAAGCCCAGGGTGTTTCCCAAAACAGTTTTCAGCTGCATCGCTAACGATTTTTCCAGTCATCACAAAGTAATCAATTGAGATGTATACTGATGGATGTACTAGCTTAGTCTACTGGGAACTCCAAGTAATGTAGCAGCCTGTGCCCATATGCCCTTGAATAGCATTCGGATTTGGGCTGATAGATGGTACATAGCATTTGTATCGCACAAGTGCCAGACTATGTGTGTGGGAACAAGAGGTTATCCAATCATCTTCTCTTGATTTCATCAGCATTACCATAATTGAATCTCTCACCATCAACGTGATGATGTTAGTGTTGACCGTAATCATAGAACAGGAATCCCTACAGTGTGGAAGCCGGCCTTTTGGCCCATTGAGTCATTATTGATCCCTCCTGAAGAGTATCTCAACCGTCTACCTATCCTGTAATCCTGCATTTCCCATTTCTAATCCACCTATCCTACACATAACTGGATAGTATGGGCAATTTAGCATGGCCAATCCACTTAACCTGTCCGTTTGGATAGAAATTTAACTTGACTGACTATGGTTACAAGAGAAGATGAAGGCTGGGAATACACTCTCAAGTAATTAACCTCTTTATTATGAAAGCCTTTCTACCATCTGCAAAGCATAAGTCAGCGGTATACTAAAATATTCTCGATTTGCACCCGTATGGGCCCCAGCTATGCCTGTCTCTTTGGCTACGTAGAACAGTCCATCTTCCGTAATTACACCGGCGCCACTCCCCACCTCTTCCTCTGCTACATTGCTGACTGCATTGGCGCCACCTCGTGCTCCCGTGAGGAGGTTGAGCAATTCATCAACTTCAACACATTCCACCCTGACCTTAAATTTACCTGGACCATCTCTGACACCTCCCTCCCCTTCCTAGACCCCTCCATCTCCATTAATGATGACTGATTTGACACCGACATTTTTTACAAACCCACCGACTCCCACAGCTACCTAGATTACACTTACCTCCTGCAAAAATGCCATCCCGTATTCCCAATTCCTCTGCCGGATCTGCTCCCAGGAGGACCAGTTCCACCACAGAACACACCAGATGGCCTCCTTCTTTAGAGATTGCAATTTCCCTTTCCACGTGGTTAAAGATGCCCTCCAACGCGTCTCGTCCACATCCCGCACCTCCGCCCTCAGACCCCACCCCTCCAACTGTAACAAGGACAGAACCCCCCTGGTGCTCACCTTCCACCCTACCAACCTTCGCATAAACCAAATCATCTGCCGACATTTTTGCCACCTCCAAACAGACCCCACCACTCGGGATATATTTCCCTCCCCACCCCTTTCCGCCTTCTGCAAAGACGGTTCCATCCGTGACTACCTGGTCAGGTCCACGCCCCCCAATATCCCACCCTCCCGTCCTGGCAGCTTCCCCTGCCACCACAGGAATTGCAAAACCTGTGCCCACTCCACCTCCCTCGCCTCCATCCAAGGCCCTAAAGGAGCCTTCCCCATCCATCAAAGTTTTACCTATACATCCATTGTATCCGTTGCTCTCGATGCGGTCTCCTTTACGTTGGGGAGACTGGACGCCTCCTAGCAGAGCGCTTTAGGGAACATCTCTGGGACACCCGCACCAATCAACCACACTGCCCTGTGGCCCAACATTTCAATTCCCCCTTCCACTCTGCCGAGGACATGGAGGTCCTGGGCCTCCTTCACCGGCGCTCCCTCACCACCTGACGCCTGGAGAAAAAAGGCCTCATCTTCCGCCTCAGAACACTTCAACTTCAGGGCATCAATGTGGACTTCACCAGTTTCCTCATTTCCCCTTCCCCCACCTCACCCCAATTCCAAACTTCCAGCTCAGCACTGTCCCCATGACTTGTCCGAAATGTCGATTTTCCGGCTCCTCGGATGCTGCCTGAATTGCTGTGCTTTTCCAGCATCACTAATGCAGAATGCTTTCACCAAACTATCATTGTTCAAGAAAGGTAGCTTGAGTATCATCTTTTCAAAAGCATTTAGGAACCGAGAATGAGATGCCCACATCTCATGAATGAAATTTTAAAAATCGTAATTACCTTAACATTGGCTGATTCGTTTTTAATGGCTTCAGACATAATTAATAAGAGACAGGTACAAAAATAAGGCCTGCTAGAAAGGTAGAGGAATGATGTGTTAAAATATATTGGGAGGGCTGTGAAAGAACAATGTTTAACTGCTGGTTTAGGTTTCAAGCTTATTCTAGAAGTAAAACATTTGAGACTGGTGAATTATAAAGTGATTGCCTGAATGTGTGCTTTTGAAACTGAGTATTGTAGAATCTATTAAAATGTGAGTAATTATTTTGTTAATTTGATTACTAATAATATTTCTCTATTGTTGATACTCTCGAGCACTGTGTGAAACATTAAATGCCATGATGAGGTCATGTGGGTCACTTGGGTCTAAGACAAGCTCAACTTTCTACTTTCCTTTAACCATGGAGTGTAGGTGATGATTATGTTTGCGTGATGAGTATGTTTGCATGATGGTGATGGTTTCTCTTGAGCCAGAAAAAAGCTGATTATTAATCTGCAATCAGTAAATGAACAGTATCAAGTTAAACTTGAACATCAAACACTTGAATTGATATCCTTCGGTCACAAAAATATGTTTATGTGCAGAATTATGAGGATGTTCTTCAATGTTTAATATGTGAACAAAGTATTTAGAAAATGGGAAATGCATTTAAATTCCATACTGTTATATAATTGTGTAATATTGAGAATTTCCGTTCATTCACGAGTCTGTATTTCAGCTCAATAATCTATTAATAAACCCAAAGCTGGTTGGGGAGGTTGAAGCCAAGGTTCATAAACACTATTTTTGCAGACATATTTAATTGATTTCTCCCATCTTGTCCACCTGTCAGTGTTAGAGGTACTGCTTGTATGTGCTTAAATAATTGCAGCAATTGAAGCTCTGCATTAATGTAATTCTAATTGTTTTGGTATCCCTGATTTCCTTGTCCTTTCCATCGATGGCTGTACTATCAGTTATCCATCCCAAGCTCTTGAAATCTCCCTATAAACCTTGACATTTCTCCCTTCTCTTTTAAGACGCTTCTTAAAATGTATCTCATTAATCAAACTTGTAGGTACTTTTTTGTTTGCTCCTTTTGGGCCCTTGTCCATTGTTTTCTGTTGTTCCCAGGAAATATATTAGAGTCGATAGATTAGATTCCCTACAGTGTGGAAACAGGCCCTTCGGCCCAACCAGTTCGCACTGACCCTCCGAAGAGTAACCCACCCAGACCCGTTTCTCTCTGATTAATGTACCTAGCACTATGCGCAATTTAGCATGGCCAGTTCGCCTGACCTGCACATCTTTGGACTGTGGAAGGAAACCGGAGCACCCGGAGGAAACCCATGCAAACACGGGGAGAATGTGCAAACTCCACACAGTCAGTCGTCCAAGGCTGGAATCGAACCTGGGACCCTGTAGCTGTGAGGCAGCAGTGCTAACCACTGAGCCACCGTGCTGCCAATAGCTTCCAAAATTTTGAATTTTTTTGTTTCTGCGACGTGAAAGTTATTGCTTATTCCTAGTTGCCCAGAGCAGTTGAGAGCTTAAAAATGTGTAGCTGGAAAAGCGCAGTAGGTCAGGCAGCATCAAAGGAACAGGAGAATTGACGTTTCGGGCATAAGCTTATGCCCGAAACGTCAATTCTCCTGTTCCTTTGATGCTGCCTGACCTGCTGCGCTCTTCCAGCAACACATTTTTAAGCTCTGATCTCCAGAATCTGCAGTCCTCACTTTCTCCTTAGAGCAGTTGAGAGTCAACTATCTTAGAGTCACATATAGGCCAGAGCAATGAATGATGGCAGATTTCCTTCTCTGAAGTGCAGTCATGAATCAGGTGGATTATAATGACAATTGATAGTGATTATGTGGTTGCCATTGGATCAGCTTTCTATTCCATATTTTTATAGAATTTAAGTTTTACCATCAGTTATAGTGGAATTTGAACCTCCCAGTCTAAGTTACTGACATTTACCATTATGTCATCACCTGTCTTCCTCCTCCCTTACACTGCAACCCCCAATTCACCCACAATTAAGGGTGCACTGCAAAGACCGTTCATAAACTATATGCAGAGTTAGCATGAATTATTTACTGAGTTAATTCATTTGAGGGAGCTGAATTAATTTCTATGAAGATGCACTGTCATATGAACAGGTGGGTAAGTGAAGCTCAGTCTATGAAAAGATCAGCCACGATCTTATTGAATGGTGGAGGTTCTCAAGGGGCCAGATGGCCACCACCTGCTCCTATTTATTATATTTGTTTAAGAACATAATTTTTTTCACTTTTAGCCACCATAACCTTAGTGCAGCTACAGGTATTATCTTGCTCTTTATCTTTTTTTCAGCTGCCTTCAGTATATGCCTCGTTGTTATCCACCCATTTAATTGTTGCTCTTCCTTTTCTGTTTTCCCTTTCAATTTCTCTTTCAATTGTTGCCAGGGCAAAACTGTCTGCTCTTCATTTTCATTGTACATATTTGGCTATCGTTCCCTCTCCTTAACTGTATTTCGCAATCCTTTTGATTTTGCAATTTTATTCTTATTAGCTACTTATTTTTGTTCTGTCTGTCCAGCTGAGTTTGTACCTGCTCTGTCATATGTCCATTACAAAGATTGTTGTCGACTTCTCATCCTCTTAAGAATTTTAAAAAGTAAAACAGATTTACTTTGGGGATTTGAAAATTATGTATAATAAGATGTGTCAGGACAGCCTCTGTGATTCTTCTGAGATAATGTGAAAGTGTTCTTCAGTTTCCAAATTGTGACTCTCCAGGTTAACTGTTCTGTAACTTCCAATAGTTAATCCTGCTTTCTACTTGAATTCATTTCGTCAGTCATAATAGTGAGGTATGATCGTAGATTTGATTTTAATGTTTGTTCTTTACCTTTGTCCCTCTAGCCTTCAATTCTGTTCTAAATCAGTTAGTTATTTGGCTCAAACTGGAGTCTTTGAGATACTAGAAACGCAACGTACTGTAAATATTTGGCTGGCCATCTATAAATCTGCTTGTGATGGTGTTAAAACCGATTTCCTGAAGTTTAATCTAACCTGAGAACTTGCATGTACTTGCAATCTTGTGTACTTAAGCTTCAAATGAGCACCATTCACCACCTCTGAATTGGCACTGTTATGGACCAGGTCCCACCCCTCAAAACATTTTTAAGCAGGTAGTTCAGGCCGTAAGTTTGCTACTTGTTTTAGGTAAGTGTATAGGTGAATATTCCTAGAGTGAATTAGCTGATCCGATTGCCAAGTTTTAAACAAACAGAATTTATTTATAATATCACAGAATGAAACATAAAGAACAGAAAATAGAATACTGGACAACTTAACCTATGCATAAAACCCAATAGATTATCTTGACTGACTGATGCTGTACCGAAAATACTTGCAACAGTCCCAATAAACATCCCTTAGCACAGTAAAAATAAAACCAACCAGGGCTTACAGGCTTGGTGTTGAAGAGAGTGTACCCGGCTGAACTTGCCCCAGCAGCCTGCCTTCACACACTGCAGCTGAACTGAATCAAAAACTAATCTAAACAAAGGCTAGCTGGCACTCCCCCTTGATTATACTGGTATTTTTTAAAGATATGAAAATCATGGGCTGGCGGCATTATCTGTTAGGGGTAAACAAAAAGGTTCCTAATAAACCTTTCAAACCCAGCCTAATTGAAACTTGACCAATTATCTCCCCTCCCCCAGGGAGAAAAGCTCAAGGGCATAGTAACCTTGCAAAAAGGCCAATGTTGTGACTGTACTGCTTGTTCATAATTTTTCTTAAAATTAAATGTTTTAAGGAAGGAAAGAAAAGCTAAGGTATCAGCCATGTAGGACAGTTTTTTGTTTCCTGATGGTTAACTATGGACTAAAATTGATAGCTATGTTGGACTAGCTGAGAACATTTGGGAATATGGGTGGAGGAATGGAAAACTGAGAAAAGAATACTCAAAATATATATGTAATTAAATTTAGTTAGATCATTAACCTGGATGTAGGATTATTGATGATGCCTGTCGCTGATAGATGATCATGCCCGTTCCCTGATAAGATACATTGAACACTCTCGTTGCAGTGCCAGGATTTTAATTGTTTAGAGACCATGTTATATGACTCCATCTTTGTGAAAACTGTTCCTTAACAAGAACAGAGATCTTTGTTATCAGTGGAAATCACTTGCCCATATAATTTCTGTATCAGCCTGTCAATGTCGTATGATGCCCTCTTTTTGAAGGGATTATGCAGAGATCAGGAATTTGTATGAACTAGGCAAGCTACAGTATCTTCTCAAAACATTTTGACTGAAGCATGCAGAGTCTAAACCAGAAGGTACAAGTTAAAATATTCAATTAAATGTAAAATCAAGTGCAGAGATTTAAATAGAGATAGAAAGATAAGTTTGGCAGATAAAGGAGATTTTTTTTCCCAAAGTCTGCAATAATAATTAAAATCTGAAGGTATAAATCTACACTTGTTTCAGTATGTTTTGCTTGGGTATGTAGTTGAGGCTTAGCACAGTGTTTAAAACAGTACCTATATTTAAATGGCAGTCTTTCTCATGTTTTGTGGGTATCTACAGGATATGTGCAGGTAGTTCTGGGATAATGCGCATTTCGGTGGCGCGATTTGACTATAATGTCGCTGAAGAATTAGGGATTGGTAGTTTTGAGAATCTTATTTCTTTGCAATAGCTTCATTCCAGCGGGGATCGGCTCGCGTTTCATTATGCGCATGTGCCGATGTCCACGCTGAAGTCTCTGCGCCATTCTGTGCATGTATCAATGCTGTGAGAGGTACTATACACTGAACAGATTTCTTACATTTTTGAAATGTGGTAAATTTATTTTTATTTCGTTAATAACTATGATTTCAACCTTCATTCAGGCTGTGTTGTACTTTGCTTTAGGCTTTTGGGTGATTTTTAAGTGACTGAGTGATGTTTTATGCTGGTCTGCCCCTACACCACACTTTTTCCATAGGCCCCATTGTTTATATTGACTGATTTTCTATTAAATGAGGTTTCACTGGAATGCAGCTAACAGGTTATAGGAGAACTACCTGTACGCCAATTTCACTATTTTATATTTGAGTGCTGAGCCTCTCACTCAAGTTAAACTTGTGGAGGAAAGGGGCAGATTGGACACTTAGTGATTTGTCTTTGTGCATGTGTGAACTGGAAGTTGCTGTTTCATTTCTTCTTTAGTGCTGATAGCCTTGTGATAATTCTTGCTGCAAAATCTATAGCCGTAATACATTTATTGCTAATAATGTATGTGGACAATATCGAATAAATGACCCAGTCTTCACACCAGAAGTGTTTCTATAGACAGTTGGGGATTTTCGGAAGTGGAATTTGGAAAGTGGTGACAAAAGGGCAAGACTAAATCTGGACAGGGTTTCTATTAGAAATAAAATTGCTGCGTTTACTTTGGGTAACCTTCAGATTATTACAATGGCGTAGAAATTAAAGTTTTAGTTTGCTATTGTAGTTTATCTTAAAAAAAACTTGGCTAGAAATTATGAAGTAAGTTTTATTAAAATTGCAAAATATGTTATTCATTTTGAGCATAAACTAATTTCTCTAACTTTTAGTTAAGTTGTTACAAGTGAACAGTTTTTATTTTGTTGTACTCAAATTTTGCTTTGAGCCTTCTGAACTAGCTCCTGACCTATTGGAAAGACTGCAGCACATTGTGTTTGTTGATTGCTCTCTGTGCGTTACAGTTTGTAATATCATTGATTACATGTTGTGCGACCTCTTGCTTTTCGAGGCCTTTCATATAAATCAGTCCGATTAGCTCTTACTCTTACAAAGGTTAAGTCTATCTGTAGTTTTGAATGTAGGAAACTTTGTTTGCCAAAGTCTTAATTACATGACGTAGTACAGTCAGGTTCCAACTGCCACACCTCTGTTAGCCGACATTTCACTCATTCATTTTAACCTTTGTTCCTTTTCTGTACAACTCATCCCAGTAACTCTCCTGTTATACGTTTCTTGGAGATTCTACCTTATAATTAATATGCATAGAAGTGGTTCAAAATAAGCACATGCAACTGTTATAACCACCAGAAGTTTCATTCTTTTCCCCTTGAAATCAGATACTTTTTTACAAAGCTGGTTCAATGGCTACACAGCTTGACTTTGTCTCCAGCAATTGTGGTAAGAATATGTTTTATTTCAAGTATTGAAAGATTTTCAACTGAGTATATGCTTGAATCTTTTGAGTTTGGGGGCCAGTGGAGATGAAAAATGGAAGAGGATGGAGAGTTTTCTTCTCATCAATTTTTTTTGTTAGGTTTTTGGGATTGATTGATTAATATAGCCTTGCTAGAATCAAGAAACCTTCACGTCCGTCCCTCTAAGTAAATTTATCTGTGAGGAGCTTGTTCGAATTAATGGCCCTGTGTACGCATTGTATGTAGATTTTTGTAAGCTCAATTGAAGCCTGCTAATGTTCGACAGGCCGCTAAAATGCATGTTTCTAATTTTAAAAATGCATACTATAGACTATGAAATTTGTTTATTTCATCTATTTGCTACTGTTGCCAAGTATAGAGGTGGCCTAAAGTCTAGCTTATTGCAACATTCTACAAAAGTAACAAAATTACTTAACTATATTCTTGTGGCACTTAAGAGAGTTAACCAGCAAAAATTCAGCTGTTGATACTTTGAGCAAAGTCTTGGTATTAAATTGTAATTTGGCAATAAAACATAATGCCCAATGGAGCAGAACTTTAATGTAATGAAAAATGCATTTCTGTGACAACTTGCTCTGTTTCATTGCTTTTGGAACTGTTTGTAAGTGGAGACTTTTATTTTGGTAATAGAGATAATGTTGGAGAATTGTACTAATTTATACTAATTGCTGCTCAGATGTTCAGACTATTACTGCAATACTACAAGTTCCTATCCAAAGACTTTTTCAAACATTATATTTTGAAAGTGCTGTTAAATTTATTGATTGTATCTAACTATGAGTTCATAATTCATCTGTTTGAAAAATACTTTCATTTCCATAAATAATACATGCATAGGATGTAATGTCGGCTACTTGTCAGATTATCCTAAGGCTTTTATGTATGTTAGAAATTGCTACATAAATTTAATTGAGCCTTCCTAGAAATATGTTGAAAACGAAGTCAGAATGACTGGATAAAGAAAACTTAGCAAAATTAGTTTCTCAAGAATAATAAACAGTGAACAAACTTGTAAAATAAAACAGCAGTTGCGGCCGTCCCTGTACACTTGAAAAGAAGGATGGGAATGAAAGGTACTAGAGGATTGTTCCAAGCAGTAAAGCTTGAAAGGTACAATTTCATTTTGTTTGGTTTATTGTTTTATATAGATTTGTTTTGATAAAGCCTCATGATTTTAGGTCAGGGAATATTCAGGCATGCAAATCTGTGATCCATGCGGATGTTTTCATTTCAGGATATACCAATTTTTAATTTTTGTCATATCCTTTTTAGGTCAAAATGTTATATGTATCAAGACACCGAAGATAATATTGGCATTATGGGGCCTGCAATACTGTCAGCTTATTGCCATGACTTACTGGAGTAGTGCTGAAAATTGAACCCCTCTATTCCTAGAGTCTGCACAAATGTGGAAAGATTTAGTTAAACTAACCAAAGTCCCCCATTTACTTCAACTAGAAACTTTGATGAAAAGAAAACACTAACGAGGCATTTCAGAAAATAACTGTTTATTACTAGTAAATCATCTTTTCATATTTCCTGAATGTAATTAGGTATTGTTAACTTATAACTTTAAGTTCAACCCTGCCCGTTTTCAAATTGTGCTCCTCACAGACAGAGGAGGAAAAGCAAGCTGTGCATACTAAGGGTGGACAAAGAAATAAGGAAAACCGTTTGATAGCATGAGTCTGAACCACTGGATTTGATGTTTCCTTTCGTTTCTTCCAATATGTTTTAGTGCTCTAGTGTTTACAATTTGTATACTGATGCTCTGTCTCATTCACTGTTTGAAATTTCATCCTTTCATTATCTTCAAATGCGTTTTATTCCTCCTTCAAAACAGGATTTCTGGAGAAAGATGAATGGAAGACCGATCCCTGTTACTGAAGACTTTCTAGTACCTCCATACATGAGACAGATTATGAATCACAGTGAGAGGTTTTTTTGATGTTTCTGTTTTGCTGGCTGGATGGCTGGCTCTGTGCTGCACTGGCCCCACACAAGCTATAGTCACCTGGTCAAGAGTCAATCAAAACATTGTATCCAAGAAATTTTCAGTTAGTTCAGCCCAATTTGGATATAGTCAGTACTTTGAATGTTGTGAATAGGTGAAGGGATATGATACAAACCATGACTCTTTGGAATCTACTGCCTACATACCTGGCACTCAAATTCATACACCACATCTTCGTGTGAGTGATGGTAGGGACATACCTTTGGCCTGACAGCAACATCTGTTAGTGGAAAACACCAATAGTGTTATACTGCATAATAGCAGCATGAAACAGTCCTAACCAGTTCTGGGATTGTCTGTCAGGTTCACAGTGTTGCACGCTTACATGTAATGGAAGCTATAGGGGCATGCTCTTACAGGGCCTGGGAAATGAATATTCAAGGCTACACGTGCTATCATAAGGACAGACTGACGGGCAGAGGGGGTGGGGTGGCCTTGTTGGTAAGGGAGGATATTCAGTCCCTTGCGCGGGGGGACCTAGAGTCAGGGGATGTAGAGTCAGTGTGGAGAGAGCTGCGAAATACTATGGGTAAAAAGACCCTCTTGGGAGTCATCTACAGGCCCCCAAACAGTAGTCGGATGTAAGTTGAATCAGGAGTTGAAATTGGCCTGTCGCAAAGATGTTACTACAATTGTTATGGGGGATTTTAACATGCAGGTAGACTGGGAGAATCAGGATGGTATTGGACCTCAAGAAAGAGACCTTGTGGAGTGCCTCAGAGATGGATTCTTACAGCAG
>NC_057718.1:36694260-36713408 GCF_004010195.1 Chiloscyllium plagiosum | reverse complement strand
ACTTGGCTTGTATACCCTTGAGTTTAGAAGGCTGAGAAGGGATCTGATTATTAAAGGATTGGACACTCTGGAGGCAGGAAACATGTTTCCGCTGATGGGTGAGTGCTGAACCAGAGGACACAGCTTAAAAATACGGGGTAGATCATTTAGGACAGAGATGAGGAGAAACTTGTTCACCCAGAGAGTGGTGGCTGTGTGGGATGCTCTGCCCCAGAGGGCAGTGGAGGCCCAGTCTCTGGATTCATTTAAGAAAGAGTTGGATAGAGCTCTCAAAGATAGTGGAATCAAGGGTTATGGAGATAAGGCAGGAAAAGGATACTGATTAGGAATGATCAGCCATGATCATATTGAATGGCGGTGCAGGCTCGAAGGGCAGAGTGGCCCACTCCTGCACCTATTGTCTATTGTCTGTGTAAAAAGAAAATTTACATGCACCACATTTGATTCATAACAACAAAATAGATGACAGCCATTCACGAATTCACTTGTCAGGATAATATCTTGATCAATCAGAAACAGCATATCTCATTTAAAATTTAAACAAAGTCTTGCAGGTTACTCTCAATTATCATTAACTGCTGAATTTTCCATGACACTGTCTCGAGCAGGCAGAGTCTCCTTGATGTTCTTGTGAATTATCCTGAATAATGCAGTTTGAAAAGCTTCTTAAAAAGTCTTTTTTCAGCATTGCTTGTATTCAACTTCAACTTCAATTTTCATGGTTGAATGTTTAAGAAGGGAAAATCTGAGTAAGTAAAGAAGTGGGACATTGTTAAATTTCGACTGGAGAGATGGAAAAGTTAATAGGGAGTTCAGTTTTATACCCCAGTCAGATTATATTTTTTAAAATGAATAAATATAAGGTGAAAACTGTTTGCTTTTGAAAACATGTAATTTTGTTTTATATAGGAACATAAACTGCAAATGCTGCAAAATCTCATATGAGAACAGAAGTGTAAGAAATAGACAACTTGACTAGGCAGTGAGCAACTGTTTTTAAAAACAAGGACAGATGAAAGTTCAAGCCCATATGGACTCCTTAAGGTTTCAAAATAATTGGGTGGCACGTATTAATTTGCATTTTAAAGTGCATTAGTTCCTAGTTCGGTTCAAAGAACAGTCACTGTATGGTTTATAGTGGTTTAAACAAGAATGATTTGATTATGATTTGTAAAATTTATGATGGCAGGATTGTGTTTATGTGGACCATTTGAAGAGCAGAAGTAGTTTGAATGCCCAATATGCTGTAAATTTGAACTGCATTCCCTTGAATGCTAGATCTTTCTGGCTAGGGCATCATCCACTTTGTAAGAGTTACATGCTTGCTTCTATATTGATCTCTTGGACCAGCTTTACCTTAAGATATGAAATCGCAGTTTTAGGTTTACCAACCCACACCCAGTTTATCAGTTATTTTTCACCTCTTTTCCCCAAGACTGCATGACTACAGGTATTAGGCGGTCTCTGTGATGCACAAGGCATTATAATTATTTGGCACAGTCTTAAATGGGCCAGAGTTTGCTGCTACTCCTTCACTTTCACATGTAAGAATTTTGTATTGAAACATCTCATCTAAAACATTGTAGAATAAACCAGTGAGAATCAGCTATTATATCAGGATTTTTTTGTTGTGCTACTGTGATCTGTTAACAATAATCTGTTAAACAATGTTAAAAATAGTATTGTTGTAGTTTCTAATTATTCCAGTCAAGTTATTATCAGTTGATTATTCTGATTCTCAATAGAACTCCGTTATATAGATTTCTGCCACCCTCCTCCTATGGAAAATATCTAGAATTAGTGCTTAAAAGAGAGAGGGAGGTGGGGAGGGGAGTCTCCATGGCTAAATCAATCCAAATTTCCTTACAAGGGAATGAGTTTTAAATTCTACTGACAGCAACATCTGTCCTGTCTCTCAGTTCGTTTAGAGACAAAAACTGTGGATGCTGGGATCCAAGGGAAGCAGACGGGAGACTGGGAATCTCAGCAAGCCAAGCAGCCACTTGATGCTGCCTTGCTTCCTATGTTATCCCATCCTCCAACTTGTCTACCCTGCCTCTCAATCCAGCAACAGGGACAACGACTCTGGCTCTGGCCCTGGCCTCTTTGGTAGATAGAAACCTCATTCACACATATCAAAGATTACGAAATGCATTCCAGTAAAACATAAGGGAAATATTTTGTACAAACCATTATTTAGAATAAAACAAATAACTGCAGATGCTGAAGATCTAAAAAAAACCAAAACTGAAATTGCATTCAGCAGGTATAGCACAAGAGAAAACAGTGTTAATGTTTCAAGTTCAGTGACCATTCAGATTTTGTATAGCCCTTCCAAGGTCTCTGGATATTTGAATTTCACAATCTGTGAATTTATATTTGGAGTATGCAATTCATAGACAAAAAAAAGCCCTCTCAAACAGTGATGAGTGACCATTTAATTCGTTATCAGTAGTGTTGGTTGTGGAACCAGGAAGATCATGTGTGTTTTTCAGTTTGAATATCTTTCTTGGTTGTAATACTTCATCTGAATGATGACACCTCTGACGGTATGAACTGAATTGTTAGACAGATTGCATGATCTAATCTTGGACTTGAACTTGAATCGATAACCACCTGACGTCAATGGGACCCAGCTGGCCACTTTCTGAACTGAAAAATAACCTTAAGCCTGAAATGAAAAGCTGAGTAAATGAGGGTACAAAGCAAAGCTGTTCAGTTGTAACTGAAAGTTTTAAAGTAGCTGTCTAAAGCAACTGAGATGTAACTTGCACAGTTCAGAAGCATGGTCATTCAAACATAAAAAGAAACACCTTTTATAAGACAAATATTTTTGCCACTCAATTAGCTACACTCCTCTTTTTAACAACCTATTAAATATAAAAGTGTTTTAATCTGCAAACTATTTCAAACAAGTGATGATCCCTTCTAGATTTGTTTCCATTTAGCCAATAAAAATTGATATTTTTAATCAAATTGTCCAGATGTGTAATGACTCCCCTTTGGAGTAGGTGGGAGTGAACTGAATGCTAAGGGTTCTTGTGGCACTGAGGTAGGATTCCTACCTCGGGGTGATGGTACCCAGGTTCAAGTCTCACCTGCTGCTCCATAGGATTCAATGTCTCTGAACTGACTGATGAGAAAATACACTTTCAAACATAACAGGTGGGGGTGGGGTGGATAAATGGTGTAGATAGTCTTGTTGATGACTTTGATAACTGGCCAAGAACCTTCTCTGAGTTAATTGCTACATTAAGACTATGAACAGTCTTGTTTGGCTTCTGGCAATTGCAAAGAGTGGAATAGAGATGGTGACAGAAATCTGAATCAATAGCTTCAGTCTTTCCATTACTTGATCATCTAGTACTAGATGTTCTCAAGCCTTGTGACCAATTAAAGACAGCAGTTTAGAGAGGTAATGGTGAAGTACAGCTGCACGTTGCCAGCATGCATGCGGAACCTGATGTGTTTCAGTCTGGTGTTGCTGAAAGAAGCATGTAGAGAGGCTCAGGGTAGGTCCTTAATGTTTTGGAGGTACTGATACAAGAGCATAGAAATAAATTGTACAGTGTGGAGAGGAGTTGACAGTCATGTGATCAACTTTGTCAGGCTGCAGATAGATTGAAAAGAATGAGGAATGGTAATTTCCCACAGACATACAGATGTCAGTTATAGTTTTGAGTTACATTTCCATGTTCTGGTGAGGTATGGCAATTTGGAGGCATTCAACAGTGAAGTTTTGGGAAAGACAAGCTCAGATATTGGAAAGCGCAGGGCATTTAGGTATTGGAAAGGCAGCTAATAGTTTGTGAGGGCAGAGGAGAGGGGTCAAGCTCTATTTTGAGACTGGTAAAAATTGCAGGCTAGGAGATGGAGAAGTTAATATGTTAGGAGGGAATGAGAAGGTCAGGAATGGAAAATAGGTGTCCAGCAATTTGTTGAGCCAAGAAATCAGGAGGTGGAACTCATGGACATAATGAACTCCCAGACAGTATGACACTGGTTAGGAAAGAAACCAAAAGATGTAAATCAGGGTTAGTATGCGTGAAACCTTTTCAGGAGCTAAGGGAGGAAAGCATTTGAGATAGCTGAGTAGATGGTCCAGATTGTTGAAAACCATTTGTTTTGAGGAAGACTGTGTTCTGTACATCAGCTGTATGGATTCCTTGTATGTCAACCAGATTACGGTTAAGAAATGGTAGTTTTGTGGTTATGCTATTGGGCAGAGGTGTGGAGTTGTGACCTGGGGATACATGTTCAAATCTTACTGCTGCAGCTCAAAACTTTAAATTTAGTGTATCAATCTGGAAGAAAACAATTAATACTTGTGACCATGCAACTACCTAACCGTGAAATAAATCTTTGTTTCACTAATATTTTTTGAGAAGGAAACCTGGTGGCCTACATTTGACAATTTTAAAAAAATGGAAATTGGGACTTCTTGTAAAAATGTTCTCTGAAAACTCAAACCGATTTTTTGTTTGATGTTCCTCTGATGTAGCTCCTTCTTTCTTCTCACTTGTGCTAATGGAAGCAAGTGAAGTAGCATAAATTGTCTTTTCTTCAAAATGAATTCTTTGTCAGGTCCCAAAGAAACCATGCTGTGTAGATGTAAGCAATTTTGCCAAATGCCTCTCTTCTTCCAGCTACCCACTCTCTCCCTACCCAACCTAAAGGTGCTTTCCAAACATTTGCCAGAAATTCAAGGTTGCACTTCATGCCAACATGGGACATAGTGCCATTTGAACTATGTTAACTGCAGGGCACTGTGACAGATCTTGAATGCTTGTAAAAGCCTAAATTCAATGTGAGCTCATTCTGTTCCTGCAAAACAAAGTTTTTGAAAACTGTGACATCTGAATATTTTTGAGTACATTGGAGCATATAATGAACATTTGGTATTGCCTTGACAAAACCAAGACATCTCAAGCCTTACTTCAAACCCACAGCAATGTGGTTGACTATTGACTGCTCTCTAAAATAGCCTAACAAGCCAATATGATGAGGCTAATTTGCATATGGGCAATATATTTGATGTTCTAACAATCTCCACATTTCATGAATGCATCCTACATTCTTTAATTCAATGTTAAGTTCATGTACCTAATGTTTAGCTGAACTAAGGTATTTCAAATAGTGCAAAGCATTTGGGGGGAAAAGAAGTTTATTTGTGAGACATCCAAATCTGCTGGGCCGTGTCTGAAAAGCCAGCGTCCTGGCAATACTCTCGGAATCTGTATCCTTGGTTTAATGTGTTGCATTATGGAGGTTGTTTGAGACTGTGTGCTACAAGATTTCCAATTTAAAAGGAAATTTCTGTAATAGCATCCTCTTGTGGTCAGTTACATATATGTATATACTTGAGTAAACCAGTTTTAGTTAAGTGTGGAGCTGCATGTCTTGCACATGTTGTTTTTCCATATGAGATATCATACTTGATGGCAAGATGGAGTTGTGTTGCTGTCTAGCTAAACAAATTTGGTTTGGATATACTTCTAGCAAATCAGTTGGAGAATTGAGTTTTGTTAGTTGACAAATAGTTTTAAAGCTGTCTGTACTCTTGGGCGAACTGACTTTTGGAGATCTTTGCATCAATAGATATTACTGGAGGCCTGGAAGAGTACAGTTATGAGCACAATTGTGTCTTTTGATGCTTGTGTAGCCCAGCTTAAGATATTTTTCACTGCTAATAATGTGACTGTTAATCAGGGGCAGGAGAAAGGAAAAAGCTGATTAATGACTGTAGCAAGCCAACAAATGTACATAACACTGCAATTTGCTTGCTTGCAGCTAAGATAAAAATCTTGCTGGTGTTCAACTGTTTGTGTAAGCTTCAGTAGCACTACTGTTCTAAGCCATTAAGACATTCCTAAAAGCTTTTAGTTAAGAATGCGAGATCAGTTATCCAGGAAAAATATTAGAGGGTTTATCATGGCTTTGAAAAACTATCCATCCATTGTAATTTTGGAGAATTTCAACAGAATGTTATTGGAAACAATCGTGCACAGTTTAAAAAGTTTGAGATACTTTGCAAATTGCTGATATTACTAAAGTTAATCTTCAACTTGGCTTTACAAACACCAGTTTCCATGGATATGGTGGAATGTGACTCACGAGAAGTCAGAATTAACGACTGCTGTCATTTGCTGAATAAGTAAGCTGAATACCCCAACAACAGCACTTACAAAGTTTTGTAACTGTGGTTTAGGCCAACATTTAGGCAGAAAATTGTCTAAAATGTAGTTGGAGTGTTATGGCTGAAAGAAAAAGGCTCGTCTTACCAAGGTATCTCAGGAGATAATACACGCAGAAAACACTGGTGGAAGAAAAATGGGTCACAACAACTGGTAGTGTGGGACTTCATATAATAAGAAGCACAGAGATGTCGAATGAAGTTTCACAGGCAATTATGACACAAGTAATGTTGGATAGTGCATTCCACATCACCTCTCGTAGAGGTGTCAAAAACAGTAACAGTTTTAAGGTGAAGAGAAGGAGGTCTAAAGGGATTTGAGGAAGCACGTTTTCATTCCGAAGCTGATAGATATCTGGAACTTAATGCCTAAGAAGTTGGTTAAAGCAGGATCCACAAGAAATTAAGTATTTTAAATGAGCACTTGTAATGCAACAGCATACAAGACTGCAGGCCAAATGCTGGAAAATGGGGTTAGAATAGATGGATGTTGAATGATTGGCACGGGCAAAGTGGGCTGAAGGGCCTTTCAATCTGCTGTCAATCTCTAACTACAAACCTCTCTTTTATAATCCCTATATAATTTTAATGTAAATCAGGAACTAGAATGTAATATACCTGTAATTTGCCAGGTGTTGAAAATCTGTTCACGGTTGTCAGACTTTATTTTATCAAAGTTGAATCTGACAAATGCTGATCTACAACTTGAATTCTGTGATGAGTCAACATCATATTTTGACACATTTAATATCCTCTTGGTTCAATTTCAGTTTCACAGGCTGCGATTTGGTGTTTTGACGTTTCTCCTTGAAATATTACAGGGGTGATCTAAATTTCAGAAGAATTTGCAAAAAGTCTATTATTTAATAGTTGCATAATTATTTTAGCACTAAATAGGCTAACCTACGATGAGACAGGCTGATGAAAGTTTCCCAAATGTTGGAATACAGCTAGTGAAGGCAGAAGTGAAATATTCCAATATTTTGTAGTGTGCTTGCGTCATGTTAGAAAAATAATGGATTATGTCCTCTCCAAAGTAAGTTCAAGCAATAAGGCAAATGCAACACTCCGAAGTAATCTCAGATCTCATTGTTTTTCAGTGTTGTGAATCGTTACAGTAAGTTCATAGTATACTTGGCAACCCCATTGCGTACATTAAAAAATCTTGAAGGGTGTCCCATAGTTTTTGTCAAAGGAATGTGACAAAGCATTTTGTAAAATAAAAATTAGAAAATAGTACAATGCTTGTAACATTACAATGTTTCTAAAAGATGAAGCTAGAATGTAATATCTCGCCATGTGGAACAGTTGCTGTGATTTGTCCTGTTGGTTAATGGAGAGAGAAACCAATGGCATTTGTTTCACTTGCGCCTAGTGCCAGTGAGTGAAATTATGCTCAGCATAAAGATTTGTCTTTGATTTTTGGAGTAAGGTGATTTTATAGATCAAACTGATTGATTGATTGTAAGCCACTGGTGGCTATTTTGAATCCACAGGTTCCAGTACCCTGCAGCAAGAATGAAAAGATGATTTTTGATTTTGTCTGCTCATAAGTATGACATTAAGTCTGGATAGTTAGAAGATCATTGAAATGCTAATGTGATGCCCAGACTATTATCCCCATCCAATATGCAACACGGGTGTGTGGGGCTCTGGGGTGGTATTTTTATTTTCACATGTGGATGAGTTGCCAACTATAGCACATGACATTGGTAGAAGAAATCATAAGAACTCCTTATCGTCAAGAGTGTGCCATATCTTAAATGTGTGGCCAGCACACAAATTGGATTTAGAAATAGTTTTTATTATTATGAATGTGTTGTTAATTGGTAAGGTTTATTTTGTGCCAGAGTTGTAAATCTCGAAAAATACAGATGGCAGTTGTTTTGTGATTTTTATGATCACATAAGTTGAAAGCATATGTGGTTCTCTCACCCTTTAAGTCATGATGCGGGTGGTGGAAAGGTTAAGTTTGTCCATGTTTTACTACCAGAGGTTCATGAAAGGGGAATTGGAAAGGATTAAAGTCTTAAGAATTGGGTAGTTGGGGTGCCAGTAACATACCAATAGTTACTCCAATCCCAGTTGGGCTTGAACGCGGTTCAGATCAGAGGCTACGACAGGAAATGGAAGTTCAATTGAAGGTTGGTGCAAAATCCATTCAGTGAAATCTTTTCATCAGTTAAGGTCCTTCTGAAGTTCTAACCCATTTGCGTCAAGAAAAGAGTCCATCTCCTAAGATTAGGAATTCAGTGGTTAAGGTAGATTTGTAAATAACTGGAAAATGAGAGGTGTATAAATTGTACTAGGTTTTGAACATTGTGTGAAATATGGTCATTAATGAAAGAGAATTCTAATGACACCTTTTTTTTTCCCCCATTCCCCCATTGTTTAATCTGTCCTGCAAAGGAATTTGTTTCTATGGCCAGGCTTAAGTGTGATTGTAGAACAGTGAAGGATGCTTCACTATTTTAGTGAGAAATTATCATGCTTTTGAATTAATTAAAAGAAAGAAGCTACACATTAAACCTAAACTCTTGGTTTAGGGCAAAATTGGGTGCCTGTTTATGAAAGCGTGAATAAATTTGATATTTTTAGTTTGAGTGTACCTGCACATTGTTGACTTGTATTTGTACATTCCCAGACACTTATTATAGCTGTTAGAAGTACTGTGGCCTTGTTGATTAATTACTAGGACGTTTGCAGGTGATACCCAGCTGGAAATCATTCCTTTGTGCCCTATGTAATATAAGCCAGAGCAACCATTTTAAACTAAGTTGGCTTTTTCCACCCCCTACCCATAAAGACAAAAATGTGTGGACATTTTTCACTAACTCATACCAAATTTGCACATAATTTGATCACTAAATGCCCAAACATGGATGCCAGAAGATGTCTCCAGCTCTTTCTCCCAAGATGTTAATCTTGCTATACAGTGAGTCCTCAAAGAACTGGGACTCAAACTGCCTTTCATCTCATAAATTAATTCATTAATCTAGTTGTGCTTGTTAAGTGAATGGATTCATTCAGTGATGGCTCAGTTTCTGTCAACCTGTTTCTTTTGATTGACTGCGCTGTAATGCACATTGGTATTCCTTTGGCAACAAAACATGATGCTTGTGATTTGTGGTTTTGGTGTGCTCAATTTTGCAATGGAGTGTGATGTCCTTTAAAATTTATAATGCATGCTTTTGTAATTTAGATTTCTAGCTTTTTAAAATCTTCAATTTTGGGAAGTTTACTTATAACTAAAAATTGGTTAGGAAATTCTGCATTTGGATTATGGATGCATATTGTATCGCTGTACCATAGAACAGATGATTGCCAGGAATTCTTTAGTAAATCTGTTGAGCCTCATTTAGATTCTCAAGATTTATCCCATGTTGAGCTATTAGTGGCTTTTATTTTGTTGCTAAACCTGTTTATTTTTGAAATTCCTTGTCATTATTTATGAAGCATCTTTCAGACTAAGACCAAAAATATTTCATTTATTATAACTGTTTGTAATGTTGTAAGTTTTAATTCGGTTAATATGAAATATTTTCAAAAAGGATTATTAAGCTCTCATTTTGTGTTAAGGAAGACTGTCTGATTGCAGTTAAGACAGTGTATACTTGGTGTGGGCCAGGTATGTTATTGGTTTGCATCTCCAGTTACTTCGCTTGTTACTTTGCATATTTGTATGTACTTGCAGAATTTCCTTCATCCCATTTTAGGTAGCATAACAGCTGATGAGCTATGCCCATCAGTCTCCTCTTTTCTCTGCATCTGGTTTCACCTTTTGAAAATACAGTTGATAGCAATCAGTTCAGCCAAGCTTTCCAACTTATTTCTTAACCTTTGCCTTACCTCAGGATAATCATCATCTTTACAAGCCACACAATAGTGTCATTATTTCTATAAGTATTCAGTGATTGTTATTGCTAAGAACATATTCTTCATAAAGCTTGTTAATCAAACCATGTTAATCTTTTTTTTATTCCACTTAGCCATTTTTGTTGTTGATAGCTTGATTTGTTTTTAATTATACCTTGTAAAAATCAATGGTTTTATGAGCATTAGTGTTGCCTTCAGACTTATAACAAAATGAAAGTTGGGGACTTTTATTATACAGATTCCTGATGAAGGACTCTGGCCCGAAACGTCAATTTTTTTCTTGCTCCTCGGATGCTGCCTGACCTGTGCTTTTTCAACAACACACTGTCAACTCTGATCTCCAGCATCTGTAGACCTCACTGTCTCTGACTTTTATCGTACAGCTAATTATTAATATTCTTGTTGAAAAAGCCAGTTTCTCCTATATGGACCAACACTCAAATATGTTGTTATTTTGGAAGCAGTCCACTAAGTAGGCAAGAGTCAGTTCTAAATTATTTGATGCATTAAATTGTTTATTTTCTAATGAAGTAAAGCTATCCATTAGCAGTAATCAAATTAGTAATTGGGAGCATCATACAAAGCTTATAATTTTCCTTTCAGTCAAGGGGGAATAACTACCCAATTTGTAAGGAGGTGATACAAACCATGGAATGTTATCTAACTGCAGTCAGTTCTGCTATAATGCAGTAGGTCTATTCTCGTGCAAGCCTGTTATAAGGAAATCGTGCAATAGTAGCACAATTTAAACTAATGAGCTAGAATCATATTATAACCAATACGTGCTTTAAAATTTCATGCTTTGGAAACAGTGGTGTTATAGAGAATTTGTGTTAATGAAACATGCATTATAGTAGAGCGACTTGTATTACTTGCTGAGAACTTTCAGTAATTATACTTTCTATTAACACTATATTACCAGAGGCCATAGGGTAGATGATAAATCTGTAGAATGACATTTAAAGCTTTCCCAAACTGCCGCATAAGGAAAATGTAAAGTTTCAGATCATTTGAATAAAGATGTTTGTGTAGCTTGTGACAGTATGAAATGAAACAAAACAGAACTTCTGGAAAATCTAAGCATGTGTGGCAGCATCTGTGGAGATAACGTTTCGAGTCCAATGACCCTCCTTTAGAACTGATGTTGTTCCATGAGCGAAGATTATTTTTTGTTACTTTATTTCATGGTTGGCTGTTTGCGTAATGCTATGGTGTGTTTGGAAGGCAGTTTTACACAAAGAAGGATAGCATTTGGATCCATTTCTGCCAGTACCTGATTGGCAGAAATGGCCACTTCCAACAAAGATTGTAGGGTAACATTTAGAACTTGAGACTGATTTATCATCCACTCTATCATATTTCTTTAGACTGAATGCTCAAACTAATTACAATACCGTTATTTGAGGTACACTGGTTTAGACCAAAAGAGTCATTAAATGGCAAGGATTAAATCAAGTTTCTCTAGATTGATGTGACTTGCTGAATCAAATCTAAAATAGTCTAAGTCCAAACTGGGCGTTATTTGAATTTCCAGAACGCATCAGGAGATGCTGGCTATGTTCATTAGAAATGTTAAGATGTTAGCTGCAGCATGACCATTGTTAATATGAATTGTGTTCTTGTTTACAGTTATAAACTTGAGTGACTATTTAGTACATAAGTATTTTCATGTGTAATTTCTCAAGGGCAACTGGGGATAGACAATAAATGCTGTCCCATGTTTTCCTCCAGATAATCTGGATAATTGCTCCTATCCTGCTTTCTCATTTGATAAGGTTAAAATTTGTACAGTTGTAGACTGTTAATTCAGCTGTATTGTTGTGATATTGTATTCCAATGCCTATGGAGTTCTCTAACTTTTATCTTGGATTCAATGGAAAGTCTCACATTTGAAATGTGATACCACATCAAATGATCTATTTTAAAATTTTAATAATAGAAAGAACAGAATTAATTAAATGTCAGTCATAATGACTGCAATTAAATTCTGAATTCATTTATCCTTTTGGGAACATTCTATTGCTACTATTCAACTGGCTTTTGAACGTGGTACCATATTATTTACTTAATAAGTCTGTAAAGGAAGCTTAGTTCAAAGGTACTATTGTAGGCCACATAACAGCTTTGTCTTTTTGAACATGGGAACTTAGACAGCAAGCATAAGGTGGTAACATTTGAAATAAGCATGAGCGCATGCGCCTGTATGCGTATATAATGTATCGCATCTATTCGGAGTGTAGTCATTCAAATGATTGGAAAATGAGAGTGCTTCCATATGTTTTTTAGAGAAGTGACACCCCCATATACCTTTCACTGATGTGGCTTTCTCCAGTTCTGGGATCCAAGGTTCATTTGTCTTAGATTGGTAACTTTATTAAAAAAAGTGCTGCTTATACTTTTGAACTCCAAATATGAGACATCTATGTATGGTACTTGTGCTGTTCTTGGAAGTATTCTGCCAGAGAAGTATACAGTAGCGCCTCGACATACGAACAAATCGGTTTACGAACAGGATTATACGTAAACTTTTGCTTCAACGTACATACGAAATTCAAGGTACGAACGAAGGTACGAATGCAAAAAGCCCGTGGTTTCAGTTTCATTGTCATTGTTCTGTTTTGCTACGCGCACTTTGAATATCCGAACAATGGGAAAATTGATTCAGTTCGCGAACTTTTCGGTTCGCGAACCGGGTCCCGGAACGGATTAAATTCGTAAGTTGAGGCGCTACTGTATTATGTTCATGTAAACCATTCTGTCTAAATGACTTAAATATATTCTCTAGGTTAATGATTAAAACAGCCTGGAGGCTGCTGATCAACATTTTGGCTTTCAAAACAACAGTGTCTGTACCTATATATAGCACCTTTCATCCTTGTAAAGTGTTTTGAGACATCTCTATTATCAGACCAAATTTGACATCAAACAGAAGATATTAGGGCAGATAACTTAAAGTAGGTTTTAATGCACATTTTAAAAGAGGAAGATAAAGTGAACGAGTTTAGAGAAGCAAGTTCCGAGCTAAGTGTCTGCAATTGAAACCAAGGTGGAGTTATTAAAGGCACTTACTGAAGAGTGTTGTGAAACTTGCAAGGGTTCACGAGATTTGCAAGGATATTGCCAGGGTTAGAGGATTTGAGCTATAGGGAGAGGCTGAATATGCTGGGGCTATTCAGTGCTTCCTTGGAGCACTGGAGGCTGAGGGGTGACCTTAGAGATTTATAAAATCATGAAGGGCATGGATAGGATAAATAGACGACAAGGGTGGGGGAGTCCAGAACTAGAGGGTATAGGTTTGGGGTGAGAGGGGAAAGATATAAAAGAGACCTAAGGGGTAGCTTTCGTACGCAGACTATGTTGCTTGTATGGAATGAGCTGCCAGAGGATGAGGTGGAGGCTAGTACACTTACAGCATTTAAAAGGCATCTAGATGGGTGGATGAATATGAAGGGTTTAGAGGGATATGGGCCAATGCTGGCAAATGGGACTAGATGAATTTTGGGTATTTGGTCAGCATGGATGAGTTGGATGAAGTGTCTGTTTCCATGCTGTACATTTCTATGACTCTGACTAAGAGGCGAGAGCTGGAAGAACCCAGATATCTTGGAGGATTGCAGAAGTTACAGAATGAGTATGTGGAGGGACGTAAAAATGAGGATAAGAATTGTAATGTCAAGGTATTGAACACTGAGCCAGTGGTCAGGGTGTGGTGGTTTTGGTGAAAGGACTTAGTGCAACTTAAAATACCAGAAAAAGTGGGTTCATTACTTCATGGATGAAAAATATGAATTGTTATTTCAGTATAGTTAAATATAAGCTTATGTTTGACATATTGTTTGGTCGATGCTGTGCCCAGTTTTAACTTAGTCAAAGCCCACCCAATTGCAGAGTCTTAGTCTCTGATTCTATGGTATGTTTCAGAATTCTGCCTGACTGAACCTTGCTATCAGACAAAGAAATCTTCAACATGTTGAGCAACAGCTGTATGTCTAGTTTGACCATGTTATTTTGACAAGTTTGCATAATTATATATCAGTAAATAACAAAAACAAGAAAGAAGTTAAAAGCAAAAATCAAAACATGCGGAAACAATTGCCTTTTCAGCTGTAGCTTTAGGCAGATTAATGCTGAAACTTGGCATGTGTGAGTGAAACTTGGTGTGAACACTGCTATTGCATTCAGCAGTAGGCACCTGAATGTTTTTGTTTTTGTTTTTGTTATATGTAACTAATTTTATTGTTATTTACAACTATATTTAGACAAACGTTAAAATGTGCTGAATTTTCCTTCTAATATGCAACAGTGCATATATGAAGAATGTTTATAATGTTTGTAAGCTAAGGAGGAATCTAAACTTTAAAGTTATAAAATTATAAACTTTTCTGAATTTCCCATTTTATCCAGATTGCACTCTAAAGGGCAGCAACAAATTCACATTTTCTTCAAGTGGACAATTGAGTTTTGGTTCTGACCGTTTTGTTGCATTATTTAGATTTGTGTAAAAAAAATTTTTTTAAAATTACTGCAATTGCGGCATTACAGAACATTGGTTAGGCCACTTTTGGAATATTGCGTGCAATTCTGGTCTCCTTCCTATCGGAAGGATGTTGTGAAACTTGAAAGGGTTCAGAAAAGATTTACAAGGCTTGTTGCCAGGGTTGGAGTGCTGTGACCAATAAAGGAAAGCGTACCGAATGTTTTCTTCACTATCCTATCTACCTGCGCCTCTATTTTCAAGGAGCTATGAACCTGCACTCTAAGGTCTCTTTGTTCAGCAACACTCCCCAGGACCTGACTGCAGCAACTGTGTACAAGTCCTGCTCTGATTTGCTTTTCCAAACTGCAGCACCTCACACATTATCTAAATTAAACTCCATCTGCCACTCCTTGGCCCATTGTCCCATCTGATCAAGATCCCATTCTATTTAGAGGTAAACTTCTTTGCTGTCAACTACACCTCTAATCTTGGTGTCACTTGCAAACTTGTTAACTACACCTCCTATGTTCACATCCAAATCATTTATGTAACTGATGAAAAGCAGTGGACCCAGCAGCGATCCTTATGGTACACTGCTGGTCACAGGCCTCCAGTCTGAAAAGCAACCCTCCACCACCATCCTCTGGCTTGTATCTTTGAGCCAGTTCTGTATCCAAATGGCTAGTACTCCCTGTATTCCATGCGATCTAACCTTGCTAACCAGTCTGCCATGAAGAACCTTGTTGAACACCTTACTGAAGTCGATATAAATCATGTCTATTGCTCTGCCCTCATCAATCCCCTTTGTTACTTCTTCAAAAAAACATAATGTTGCTGCAGTGTAAAACATCTTTTTTCTGTACTTGGCAGAGTTGAAGCTTTGCAAGTAAAACCTGTTTTCCTGAATTAAATTTTGTATATTGTTGGTGAATTAATGAGCTTTAGCTCTTTAATTTCAATCTGTGAAAGTATGGATATTATACAGGTATTTTAAACAGTGCACTATCAGGTATTACATCACGTTTGGCTGAACAAACTTTTGTGAACCTCTGATGTTTTTTGCCATTTGCTTAGATCTAAAACCATTTGGAAGCCATTAGGGTTATGATAAGGAAGTAGCCTTTGAAGATATGATGTTGGTTTGAACATTTTCATAGTGCTATAGGAGCTGCATCCGCACTACTGAAACAAAAACTAAATGAGGTTTATTCTGTATTTTGCATATCAGGGTTACACTTGTAGGTGCTATATTACTTTAAACTGCAAGGTAAACCATACTGTGCTTAATGTGCATAATTACTGTTTCTGGTTTCAAATTGTGATTTTTGCAATATCGGTGAAACGATGGACGTAATTTCCTCATGTCCTGATTTGTTTAATGACTTCTGTATGCTTTAGTCAGAAGGTTCACCATGTTAGGATGAAACATCTGAAGGATTACATTCAGCTTTTTTGAAACTTTTTAAATAAAACTCTATTTACAGCAATGTGTACAATCTTGGAAATTTCATATTAATGAGACAGACTAATGCATTATTAATGGTTCCTTTTTCGAACTATTATCACAACACTCATGTAAGTGGTCTCTGAATGAAGTTAACATTTCAAATTTGAACAGTAAACTATTTCGTAGTTTTGCCTATGACTAAAACAAAATGACACTGTGTTATGGGCAGCTAAATCCATAAGTCCAAACTTAAGTAAAACCTATAAAGCAAGTTTTTAAATTGGCTATCAATGTATATAATCTCAACAGATGCAAAAGAAATTGCTTGATGAACACCATGTTCCAGAATTTTAATCTATTACCTCTCATCATGTGTTCATATAGAACTCGAGAGTTATTGACAACAAAAATGAAATAAAAGATATTGCTGCAGAAAGATGTATTTTGTTAAAGATTTTTGTCTTGCACCCATCTGGACATTTCACAAGAATACAGATTCAAGGGGAAAAATCAATGCTGCATGAAAGGAGAGTACCAACTTTGTTGCCTTGTGGATGCATAGCTGTTGAGAATGCATCCTCTAATGCTAATTGACAGTCAACAACCAGGCTTTAGCCAATCGGAGTCAACATGTCTAGTTTATCATTTAAGCCATTTTTTAAAATCAGGCTTCCAAAACCAAAGCCTGCCGTCTGTAAGCATTTGTCTGTTTCCTTTCTTTAAAATGGTTTGGTCTTCTATTTCACCAGCTTCAAGAGTTTCATAAATTTTCCATTTTTTGGATTGACTCATTTGAATTGTGCCTAATCCTTTCATCATATGTTTGAGTTGAATTTGCCTAGTTTCAACATAGGTATAATCGTCACAATCTTCACAGCAGTAACAGCACTATGGATATTCCTCCCATCACATGGGTTGCAGTGATTCAAGAGGTCGCTCACTACCATTTCCTTGAGGGCACTTAGGCAACAAATGCCAGTAATATCTAATATATTTGCTCAGAGTTCTAGGGTAACCGTATAATTTAGTTCACTTAATTCCAGGAGTAGGGCCTGTTGGGATCCTTTTAGGTTTCCTCAAATAAACAATTTTACTGTACCCAGTAGTATAATAGGCGTAAAAAATATCAGAGCTCTGGCAGCAATAGTTTAGTACCCACCATAATTCACACTCCTTACACAAAAATCAGTACTGTTTAAGGAGTCAAAGCCATAATCAGGAATGTTAATCTCTGTGGCATTACAAAACTAATATTTCAAAAATGGATCAAAATGCAAATTATTTTCAATTGAAGATAATATTAATGTAATGTAGCCTATTTCATTGAACGACTACTAGACAAAGAGTTGCATTGTTGGATATCAGCCGAGAGGTAGTCTCTAGAAATGTCAGATAAAGTGACTGGATGCTTGCATTAGACCAAACTCTTTGTTCACAATGCTCCTAAGAGAATAGGTTAGAGAAAATGTAAGTAATTATTTACATTCATCAATTGAAAACAAAATGCTCAAAGGGCATCACTTTTCATTGGTCGGATGCACTTTCTATTGGCTGAGATTTTATTTAATCAGAAAATCCCCGATTTTGCTGCAGAAGTAATAGTCAATGGCACCCAATGATCCCATATCCTTTCATCGTTGTGATCCCTGTAACATTGTCCATTTCCTACTTTGTCTCAGTTCATCTGTTGCTGAAACTCACATCCTTACATTCTTGCCTCGAGCCATAATTATCCAAATGCTCTCCTGGATGGCCATCTTCCTTGCACTTTTGTAAATTTGAACCCAACTAAAAGCCTACTGGCTCTGCTCTTAACTCCAGTGCAAAGAGACACCTCTCTTTTAAACTTCCTACTGATTTTTTTTCACATCTTACTACTTCCTATCACTTCAACTTGCTCCAACTTAAATCTTGAAAATCAATCTTGATACCAATGTTACCTTTATTGCACATCTCTTGATTTTCATCTCTCACTCTGCTATTCATAGCGATGCTTCAGTGTCCTAACCTGGAATAATAAAATTCTTTCTCTCTCGACCTGTATATCTATCTTCCTTTGACAGTCCTTTTAATTTTCCTCTTTGATCAAGCTTTTGTTCACCTGTGCAATGAGCATCTTTTGTTTCATGATCACTGCTCCTATAAAATGTCTTGAAGTTTTGTGAAATGCACTGTTTCAGTGAAATTTGTTCTAATTTGAAAATTGTGCAGTGACTTGTGACAAGAATAGAGACCCTGTGAATTGCACATCGTTGTTGGTCAATACCACCTCATGAAAACAGCAGCTTGTTCTTAACCTTCCAGTGTGTTTCATGAAGTTGCTACTTTTGTACATTCATTGTCAATTAGACTCCTCACACCAAGTTAGGGTGAATACTTAACAGCATTAATACATTTTTATGTCAAAAAAAATTCCTGCAGCATCATTCAACTTACTTGACATGTAAAATAAATAATTTGGGATGTGTATTTAGTCTCCTTTCTATAGAGTCATAGATATGTACAGCATGGAAACAGACCCTTCGGTCCAACCCATCCACGCCGACCAGATATCCCAACCCAGTCTAGTCCCACCTACCAGCACCTGGCCCATATCCCTCCAATCCCTTCCTATTCATATACCCATCCAAATGCCTCTTAAATGTTGCAATTGTATCAGCCTCCTCCACATCCTCTGGCAGCTCATTCCATATACGTACCACCCTCTGCATGAAAAAGTTGTCTCTTAGGTCTCTTTTGTATCTTTCCCCTCTCACCCTAAACCTATGCCCTCTAGTTCTGGACTCCCTGACCCCAGGGAAAAGACTTTGTCTATTTGTCATATACATTATCCTCATAATTTTGTAAACCTCTATAAGGTCACCCCTCAGCCTCTGACGCTCCAGGGAAAACAGCCCCAGCCTGTTCAGCCTCTCCCTGTAACTCAGATCCTCCAACCCTGACAACATCCTTGTAAATCTTTTCTGAACCCTTTCAAGTTTCACAACATCTTTCTGATAGGAAGGAGACCAGAATTTCATGCAATATTCCAACAGTGGCCTAACCAATGTCCTGTACAGCCACAACATGACCTCCCAACTCCTGTACTCAATACTCTCACCAGTAAAGGAAAGCATACCAAACGCCTTCCTATCTACCTGCGACTCCACTTTCAA
>NC_057718.1:36684508-36690730 GCF_004010195.1 Chiloscyllium plagiosum | reverse complement strand
ATACACGAATTCAAACAGCAAAGGCGGTAACTGTGCAGGTTCTCTCTCTCTCTCTATCTCTCCTGCACTGTCCTCACCATGTGCTTCCTTTGTCTGCTCTTCTCCCTTTTAAACTGCTGTTGTTTTGATTTTTTTTCTCCAAAGTTCCAAAACAATGCAACAGCATATAAAACAGTAATTGCTGATACTGGAATTTGAGGAAATCACCTCCAGCACCTAAAATACCTCAAAAAAAAAGAGCAGCTCTTTCAGCCAGAAATTTTTCCTGTCCTCCATCTTGGATTACCCAGAATCCTCCGGTGATAAATTGTTGTGCATTTTTATAATTTAACCATTTTTATTTATTCTTACTTTCTCAATGTAATCTTTCTTTGTTTCTCTTTATTTTACTTTCTGTAACTACTTTTTGCTCCAGCATTTGTTCAAAACTGAAAGAATTGTGGATACTGTAAGACAGATGACAATGGACATTGCTGGAAAAACTCAGCAGATCTGTCAACATCTGTGTAGAGAATTCTGAGTTAACGTATCGGGTGGAGTAACTGTTCCTCAGAACACTGGTTTCGAGCTTTATTCTCTCCAAGTGGAAAAACTACCTCCTAGAAACTGTCACAAGTCATAGAGATGTACAGCACAGAAACAGACCCTTCGGTCATACCGACCAGATATCCTAAACTAATCTCGTCCCATTTGTCAGTATTTTAGTCCCTATCTCTCTAAACCATTCATATTTATAGACCCATCCAGATGCCTTTTAAATGCTGTAATTGTACCCACTTCCACCACTTCCTCTGGCAGCTCATTCCATACACACCACCCTCTGCATGAAAAAGTTGCCCCTTAGGTCCCTTTTATATCTTTTCCCTCTCACCTTAAACCTATGCCCTATAGTTCTGGACTCCCCACCCCAGGGAAAAGACCTTGTCTATTTATCCTATCCATGCCTCTCGTGATCTTACAAACCTCTATAAGATCACCCCTCAGCCTCCGATGCTCTAGGGAAAACAGCCCCAGTCTATTCAGCCTCTCCCTGTAGCTCAAATCCTCGAACCCTGGCAATATCCTTGTAAATATTTTCTGATCCCTTTCACGTTTCATAGAGACCTGAATTGTACACAATATTCCAAAAGTGGGCTAACCAATGTCATGTACAGCCACAACATGACTTCCCAACTCCTATAGTCAATGCTCTGTCCAATAAAGGAAAACATACCAAATATCGCCTTCACTATCCTATCTACTTGCAACCCCACTTTCAAGGAACTATGAACCTATACTCCAAGGTCTGTGTTTAGCAGCACGACCCAATACCTTACTAGTAACTGAATAAGTCCTGCTCTGCTTTGCCTTAACAAAATGCAGTACCTCACATTTATTTAAATTAAACACTATCTGCCACTCCCCAGCCCATTGGCCCATCTGATCAAGATCCTGTTGTACTCTGAATTTTAATGATTTTAATAATTTTTAATTTTGAGGAAAGGGTCCCAGTCTACTCATATTTCCTGTTTCATATGACTTTACAGTGCGGTGAAATTATCATTGTCAATGTTTATTGCTCTCTTGCCTGGAACTTTTATTCCTTTTGTAATGCAGTAACTAAAATTTTACACACTACTGCAGATTTCAAACCAAGTTTAGCATAGTCTTTTTACTTTACAATTCTGTCCCTCTAGATAGAGTTTGGCTTGCTTTAATTACAAACCCATTATTAGTGGTTTTTCTTTACCTCCTCTCAGATCCTTTTTTTTTTGCTGCTCTGACCATAAAATAAAGCATGTTATGTTTGTAACCTTAAACATTGGTTGCATTGAGTATATAATTGTTTAGAATTGCCTTTTATTTAAAAACTGGCACTAACGAGACTGTTAAGTTGGCTGCTGAAATGTCAGGTGACTTTTGTCATTTCTGCCTCGAGTCTCTGGGAAATTGTTGAATTAATAACCTTCGGTGGGTGCCTCCAATTTAATGACACATCCAGGTGGTACCCGTTTGTGACTGCTGTTGTTTGTGGTTTACGTAACATTTAAAATTAGTCTCCAATTTCAGAGCCTAGCTTGGATTCTGCAATTTGTTTGTTATAACAGGTGCATATGGAGAGATTCTCCCTTCTTCTCATTCCCCACATCCAGTTTCCATTGTATAGCAATTGCTTGTATCTTTAAACCACTTTTGGACAATAAGTGTTGGTTATGTGACTCAAACTGGCTACAGGTAACAACTGTAATATCCCAAGAACCAGAGAGAAATTAATCAGTTTGCCAAAGAATGTAGCAAGAAATAGCAGCTGCTGCAAAAGATAATAAGATCCATGTCTTTAAAAACCTAGGGACTGTAGTTTTCCCAAGTTCACCAATACAGAAACCTGACCTCTAAGAAAACCTTGCATGATAAAGCTGACCCTTTGAGAGACTGTTGCGATAATCCTGATTGAAAATGCCTTTTTCAACAGGCAACAACAGCTTTCTTACTTTGAACATAACACATGTTCCATGAACTATTGTTTAATGCCATGACCTGGCGAAGAGGAGTGAATCAGCTCCCATCTAACCCTCTTGGTTTTGTGCAACAAAGATTTTCAATTCTATTTTTTAATATGCAGCTGTATCATGCTCAATAAAAAAAATACTTCGCTGGTGGATTAGAACAATTTAGGAAGCCAGTTGTAAGATTAGAGTGAAAGAATAAGGAACTTTGTTACTCAGTGATACTGAGGGGAAAACAAATTGTGACATTAAACCCATGCAAGAGCAGAGGTTTAAGATTTAAAAAAGGGAGACTGTCCACTATAAAAAGGATAATTAAGACTAGGCAATTGAAAAAGTCTTAAGACTTTGAAACTTTAACCTGAACTTGCAGTCTCTTAATTGATGCTTTTGTGTCCTGAGCAATGGTTAATTGTGTCGATATCCTTGAGTTCGTGGTGAATGTATTTTTTCCAATTTGCTTAGAAGGTGTTGTTTTTCAAGAACTGAAGAGATATTGGAAAATATAGAGTGCCTTCTAGTTTTGCAGTTACAAAACCACCAGTCCCTTCTCTCTCTCTCTCTCTCTCTCTCTCTCTCTCTCTCTCTCTCTCTCTCTCTCTCTCTTCCCTCCTGCTCTTGCATGATCACACTGTCTCCCTCCTTCCATCTCTCTTGCTCATTCGCAATTCCAAAAACTTCCACCTGAAATACATTTAACTTGTGTATTCCTGTCTCTGGCCTCATTGTTTCCCAACTAGATCTTAACCTTCATAACTAAATGTCCCCAAAGTTGCACATCAAAGAGGAAATGTTGATCTGAGTGATTGGTCTTGGTCATTCTGGTGACATTAATAATGTCAGTTCAGGGTGGATTTTATTTATTAATGGTTTCAGGAGATTTGCTTATTCAGTTGAACATTGTGGCCATTGTAAGTCTTTGCTTTCCATGCTACAAAACATTTGTAGTCTGTAAAAGGTTCCAGGTATTAAAATCAGATATTGGAAGTTAAATTTGTCCATTTGTTTTCCACTGTCATAACATCTAAACTTGTCAAAGTGAATTTTTTTCTTAAATTATATCCTCCCCTGGTGTGTTTGAGTAAGTGACATAGCATTTAGACTTTTGGGATCAAAGGGAGTGGGGGGTCAGGCAGTAAGTTGGAGATTCAGGTAATTAGAGAGGGGGGCAGCAAGCCAGAGGCTGAAGGAGTGGTAGTTTTCTTCGATAGCAACCCAGCAAATTTTTCAGAACTTCTTGCTTGTCTTTTAGAGACAGTAGCTTAGTAACTAAGGTCTCCCATAATGTTATATACTTCAACTGACAAAATACATTGGACCAATGTTGCAGCGGTAATGACAGTAAAATTGTCACCATTAATCGTCATTGCTCCACTAAAACAGAATTCAAAAGTTGCTATCATAGATTCTCTGTTCCTCCACAAGTTGCCGAGTGCAATCAGAAACCTTTCCCTTTCGACGTAAAAATGCAACAAATCTAAGAAGTATGCCATTGCTGATCTGATCAACTCTACTTTCTCGCATGCTTCCAATTATAAGGACATAAGATACAGGGGCAGAATTAGGCCATTTCACCCATAGTCTGCTTTGCCATTTGATCATGGTTGATATGTATCTCGACCCTGTTCTCTTGCCTTCTCCCCATAACTTTTAATCCTGTTATGAATCAACAACCTATCTGTCTTTGTCTTAAATGCACTCGGTGACTTGGCCTCCGCAGCCTTCTATGGCAATGAGTTCCACAGATTCACCACACTCTTGTTGAAGAAATTCCTTCTCAGCAATTACCAGCCATCATAGGAACATAGGTCCATTCACCCCCTCAAATCTGCTTTGTTATTCTAGATCATGGCTGAACTACTTTAACACAATATTTCTGAGTTATCCTCTTATCACTGACGTGGACTGGGCTGACAAAGTTAAAAATCTCACAACACCAGGTTATAATCCAATTTACTTGGAAGCACTAGCTTTCAGTGCGCCGCTCCTTCAGGTGGTTGTGGAGGTTAAGATCATGCTCACAGAATTTAAAGCTAGATCTTATTCTTGGACGATTTCTCCTGGCAGGACAGTCAACAATATCTCAAGGTAAGGGGATGGCAATTTAGGATTGAGAGAATGGTGAATTATGGAAATTCCCCTCTGAAAGCTGTTTATGCTCTGCAGTTGAGTATATTTAAGACAGATTCTGGTGCATTTTTAAGTCCGAGGAAGCATGTGATTTGGGGTTGAGACCGGAAAGTGGAGTTGATGAAGGTCTGCTATGATCCTCTTAGGTGGTGGGGCAAACTCAGGGAGCTATATGGTTTACACCTGCTCTTATTTCTCAGGTACAGTTTCCAAATGCTTCACAGTGAATATATTGGTTCATAAGTGTGGTTGATCTTATGTGGGCATTTATGATAAATTTATTTATACACAGAAAGATTCCACCAAAAGTAAAGATAAGTGATTCTCAGTTAATTTTCCCTGTCGGTTAGATGATTAAATTTTTTGGATACTGGGAAATCCCCGTCTGCTCTTCTATGAATAGTGCTGTCAGATCTTTTACTTCCACCTGAACAGGGAGACTAATTTTCATTTTTACATCTGATCCAAATCATCGTAATTACATTCAAATCAACTCTTAGTGCAGGTTATATGGTCAAGTCCCAGACTGGAGCATGAATTCTAACTTAAAGGTAAATATATTACCACTGAACCAATCCAGCATTTTGCTGTGCAACATTTCTGCCAGATTTAAATTTGGTAGCTGCTTGTTTGATCCCCAGTAATCAGTTGGTCAAATTTTATTGAATACAAAACCCTCATTAAAATGAAAAATGCTTGTGGGTGCCAAATTTTGCAGGGAATGGCTAATGTTGATTTAGTGGATCAAAGGAGGTTATGAAAATTAATCCTTCTGTAAAGTACACATTAATCCTCTTTTTGGGAGGAAGAAAAAGACCCGGCTTCGTTTTCTTGAAATTTTTCTCAAACTGATGTTGAAATAAATTTCACATTGCGTCTGTGTAACTTCCTGAGATGCCTGCTATTCTGAGTTATTTCTGAGATATGGAGATTGAAAGTGCTGAAGTTTGACTTAGCAGAAATGCACATTCTGACTTGCCAGCATCTTTATTCAAATGTATGATAAGCTGCTTCCAGCTTTCTTGTATTGCTACAGATGTAAAGATCTGAATTTTTACTATGATTTTATATTGTACTGCTTGTAATCAGATTGCCATTTCCAATTTTTTTTAAGAAAAATTGGATTACATGGTTTGTCTATTAGAAGTTACGGCATCGATTTAGATGTTATGATAACTCTGTGCTCAGTTTGTTTGGTAAAGAAATCCTTCTAATTATAAAGTCATAGCGACGAGGAAGGTCCCAGTTTTAATCTGGTCAATACTGGTTAACTGATTGTGACTGTTGAGGTTGAGATCCTACAGTTAACCTTAATTTCTACTTCCTCCATTGGTTTAAGAACCAGTTTGGAAAAATTTTCAGGAGTACCTGATTGCTTCTTGACAATCCTAGCTAAAAATGTACATGCCCACATCAGTTGAGAACTCTTTGTCAAAGCTTCTGCATGAGCACAGGTTATTTGTGACTAGTGATACTCGTGGAATCACTCTCATTAGCGACGATGTGAATTTATATGGCATTGACATCCTTGATGGGCATTCCCAGCTGCTTCAGAGTTGTGAAGAAAACCAATACAGAGTCTGGAGAGGGGTGGGGGTGGGGGTGG
>NC_057718.1:36639002-36684465 GCF_004010195.1 Chiloscyllium plagiosum | reverse complement strand
GAGGAGATGTGATGAAAAATTTACAAAGAAGGCTTATTGAGATTTTAACTTTGGACTTAAAAGGGAAAGAAAAATAAAAAAGGGTTTTGAATAAGTAATTAGCATTACAGTCAAAGAGAAAGGATATAAAAAAAGTTAAATAAAAGAATGAGAGCATAAAATGTGGGGTGTTGAGAATGGGTTTAAGGCTGAAAATGTTTGTAGAAGCTGGATAGAGTAAGGCCACAGAGGGATTTCAAAATGAGAATCTTAAGTTTATGCATTGTGGGCTAGGAACCAAACTGGATTATTGAACATAGCAGCACCAGGTGAGAAGAATTTCAATGGTTTTGGTTTTAAATTAGTTTGAGTTTATAAAAGTATAGGATGGAATGGCAATGTTGATTAATTCCTGAGATAATGTACTGAAATGGTCCACAATTGTGTCTTGACCTCATAGGAAAAAAATGTTTTTTTTAGTACAAGGTAATTCCTTGATTTATGGTATTTAGGAGCTCTGATCCAACAATAGATACTTAGTCATAGAGATGTACAGCATGGAAACAGACCTTTCGGTCCAACCTGTCCATGCCGACCAGATATCCCAACCCAATCTAGTTCCACCTGCCAGTATCCGACCCATATCCCTCCAAACCCTTTCTATTCATAAACCCATCCAAATGCCTCTTAAATGTTGCAATTGTATCCGCCTCCACCACATCCTCTGGCAGCTCATTCCATACACGTACCATCCTCTGGATGAAAACGTTGCCCCTTAGGTCTCTTTTATGTCTTTTCTCTCTCACCCTAAACCTATGCCCTCTACACCCCTCAGCCTCCGACGCTCCAGGGAAAACAGCCCCAGCCTGTTCAGCCTCTCCCTGTAGCTCAAATCCTCCAAACCTGGCAACATCCTTGTAAATCTTTCCTGAACGCTTTCAAGTTTCACAACAACTTTCCGACAGGAAGGAGACCAGAATTGCACGCAATATTCCAACAATGGCCTAACCAATGTCCTATACAGCTGCAACATGACCTCCCAATTCCTGTACTCAATACTCTGACCGATAAAGGAAAGCATACCAAACGCCGCCTTCACTATCCTATCTACCTGCGACTCTACTTTCAAGGAGCTATGAACCTCCACTCCAAGGTCTCTTTGTTCAGCAACACTCCCTGGGACCTTACCATTAAGACCTGCGAGGATTTGCTTTCCCAAAATGCAGCACCTCGCATTTATCTGAATTAAACTCTATCTGCCACTTCTCAGCCTATTAGCCCATCTGGTCCAGACCCTGTTGTAATCTGATACTTAGAATTATAGAATCATCTGTTCTGATCCTCCAAAGAGCATTCCACCCTAACCCAACCTTCCACCCTATCCTCCTAACTCTGCATTTCCCATGGCTAATATGCCAGGGGCAATTTAGCTTGGCCCATTCAGCTAAACTGCGCATCTTTGAACTGTGGGAGGAAACAAGAGCACCAGGTGGAAACCTATGGGGAGAATGTGCACACTTAACACAGGCAGTCTCCCAATGCTGAAATCGAACTTCTGCCTTTGGTGCTGTGAGGCAGCAGTGCTAACCACTGAACTACTGTGCAGCCCAGTAAGTCTTTATATTACAGGATAGGTGTTGCTTATCCTTCTAATGTGCAGCGCTAAATGACTTCTGTTAGACTGATGGATGATACAGTACAATTGACTGGGGTTAGTTAAATGGAGAGGTGAAGTTGACCAGATTCAAGATCCTTATTTGCATGGCTTGTTTTAGCTGCTATGTTTTCTCAACACATTTCAACTTACTGACAATTCACCACATATTACCTTATGTTCTTTGTGATGTATGATTGTCAAGTTCAACCTGATAAGTTAGAAATTATTTTATTCCAGTGTTGTCTCTACACAAAGGTAAATATTTAGCTAATGCTTTCTGAAAGATGCAATTGCATATGCAAATACTGTGCTTCTGCCGAAATAAGTCCAGCATTAATAAATATAGCTTGCAAAGTTCATGGAAAAGTTTTCAGGTTGCTTTTATTCTTGGCTTTTTAAAAGATTTTCGAAGATCATGTGAATGCCCTAATGGTAGAAGCATGTTTTCTTAAATTGAACATCCCTGTCGCTGAATTTTCATACATGTTATAATTTAGAAACAACATTGGGATTGGGGATTCATGGTTGATATTTCATTGTTTTTGTTTAGAAAACACTAGTTCCCATAAAGGAAATGTCCCATATTTTCTTTACTATCAATGCCATATTGCTTCCGGGAATAAAAGACTTGTCCTATGAAAGGAGATTGAGTAGTATGAGCCCCTGATGTCCCTTTCTCGAAGCAAATTGCTGGGTGATGTATGTATTAAAAATGTAGTTGATTTGGCAGCAAAATTTAGGCCACTGTGGTTTGATTTTCCATCAAAACTAAGTTTTTTTTTGATATGGCAATCAGACTGTCACAAATAAAGATGTTTTAAAGTTTGTTTTAAAATGCTTAAATCAACATTTCCTTGTATGCAGTTAATCTGTTTCCTGTCTCTTGGCTGGTGTGGAATATGTAACAGAATCTGCAAATCAACCAGGTTCAATTTAAAATTAGGATGGGCAAACTTGAAATTACTTTTGTATTTTGTAAAACATTTCAGGCTACAATTCATTTGTGAATACATGTACATTTAAAATACCTTTAATTGTTTAAAGGAAAGTTAATGTTGAATTGATGAGATTATGCATGGTGACATCATGGCTCAACAATGTGGTGTTAGCGTGGAAATGTGCTGTCAAAGCAGTATGTTTCTTCTACTGTTAGTGCATGCTTAGGCGTTAGATTGCTGAATTAGTATCACTGGTGAATTAATGAATAGTTTTTTGTGAAGAGATCATAATCCCATGGAATTTAATCCCATGGAACTAATCCTATTTTAAAATCCATAGCAGATGTCTGGAGACTTTCAGTCCATGCCCTTGGGTTGATTTTGACCCCAGTTTTTGGAGGTGAAAGAGTGTAACCGGCCCCACATGTCCCTTGTCTTGCTGCATTTTATATATGTTAAACAACCAGTTAGCCCTTTACAAATTTAATTTTAAAAAACTGCTCTTTAGAATAATGTTTGTTTCTTGTTAAAATGACATGTTTCCTTCCTGCTCAGTTTATTTCCTACAGTACACACAATTCTCCCATTCTCTGATTGGCTCCATGATGAACTGAAATCCAGAGCTCCATATTCCACTCGTCCAGTCTATCCCCAGAACACCCCATGAGCGCCAGTTTTCAGTTCTAATATCACAGGTTGAATACAGGGTAAAAGGCATCATTTGGCTGTTTGTAAGAAAAAATGTCACCTCGCCCCAATTCACACATTCTGTACATACCCCTGTGCATTCTTAAATTTTCTGACAATAATCCAGTTCATTCTTGAATGCCTTGATCAAACCTGCACCTCACAGCATTGCATTCCAGATCCTACCACCTCGCTGTATAAGTAAAAAGCTTTTCATGCTGCTGTTTTTTATCCCTTAAATCTGTTTCCTCTTTTCTCAATCCTTCCGCCATGAGAGACATCACTCTCATCGACTCTATCCAGACCTCATGATCTTGAATGAACCATCAAATCCTCCTCTTATAAATTAGTCCTAGCTTCTCTGATATATCTATGTAACAGAATTTCCTATTCCTGCAACTATTTTCATTTTTTTTAGCATCCTTCCCAACACATATACATCTTTCCTAAGATGTGGCAACTAGAACTGGATGCAATGCTCCAGTTGCCACCAAATCATTCTTGTGTTATGGCCCACTGGGTTAGCGCACCATCAATTGAGCACTAGTATTCCTGGAGTCACACCAAATATTGAAGGTTTTTTTTATACAGTAAGCACAAACACCAATTCACCTGGCTTTCAGACCAAGGTTTAAAGAAAACATGGAGAAGATTTGTGTACGTGGCCAGAATTATTATATGTTACAAGTATTAAGCTATAGCTATAGATACGCAGATATAAACCACTGACAAACCCAATTATTTATAATTCTAATCTCTTAATAAACTCCCCTTTATTAACTTCCTCTTTTTCATGCATATGAACACAATTGAAAATAGGGAAAACAAATTAATGGTAAAGATAGAAAAATTGGAAAGTCAGTTCAGTGGTCTTTGTTTGCTGGTTCTGATGTTGAGATGCTGCTTTGGCTTGACAGATCCATCCCTTGTTTAGTTGTCTTTTCTTTCTGGTTTGTAAGCAGTACAGAGTATTTGATTCACTGAGAAAATATCTCCGATATATCAACTCGGAAGCTTATACGGTTTGCAATTCCTGTAGGCAATGCAACTGGTTTTCTTCAGATTTAAACTGAGTTTTGACAGCAGTGATCAGCCAGCTTCTGGGTTGGGAGATCTGCACTCTTACTCCTGTGATTTTGTCCCTGTAACTTTCTTCCAGCTGTAAGCTGCTCAGCCACCCAAACACCAATTTCACAGATGTTGGCAAGCAAAAAATCTTTGTCATTGATAACTGTCACTCACCCAATCAATTTGTTTCCAACAAGAGCTCTATCAGCACCCATTTTTGCCTCTAGATTACCTGCAATCTGAACTTTGATCACTGCTTGCTTACGCATTTGTGTGTAATACCTGCAATGGTTTTGAAAATGCTTTGAAAATTGCAGCTATTTTTTCCAAGCTGGTTTTTACAACAGAGTGGAATAGAATCCCTTCAGTGTGAAAGTAAGCCATTTGGCCCATTGAGTCTGCACCGACCCTTCAGAGAACATCCCACACAGACAGATGCCCGCAAGCACGCAGACACCCCCACCCCACCCAACCAACATCCCTGTAATCTTGCATTTCCCACAGCTAATTCCTCTGACCTGTACATCCCTGGGCACTGGACAATTTAGCATGGCCAATTCATCTAACCTGCACATCTTTGGACTGAGTGGGGAAACCAGAGCACCCGGAGGAAACCCATGCAGATACAGGGAGAATGTGCAAACTTCACACTGAGTCGCCCGTAAGTAAAATTGAACCCAGTGAGGCAGCAGTGCTAACCACTGAGCCACCATGCTGCCCCTGCTTCCACATTGTTTCTATTCGATGACCTAGGATCAGAGGGGATAAAGTTTGTTCATGGTTAACCGCTCTTTATTTCAGTATTCTTGTGCATTTTGAAAAAAACTAAAGACATGGTCCTTGCATGTATATAACAGACTCCTTACTTTTATATTCTATGCTCCTAGTAACAAGGCCTCAGAAACTGAGCAATTTGTAACTGCACTGTCAGCTTATTCTGTTGCTTTCTGTACATTGTACACATACCTCTCCTCCAGCATTCTAATTAGAATCCTACCCTTAAGTAGTCTTAATGCAAAATTGCATCACTTCACATTTCTCTGCACTGAATTTCGTCTGCCACTTGTTTACCATTTTGTCAATATATGTCCATTTGAAATTCCGAATTATCCTCACAATGATTCGAAATTGTGATTCTTTCACAAACTTCAAACTTATACCTTTTACTTCAAGGTTTTGATTATGCTAAGTTAAGTCGAAAGAAGCAAGAGTCTTCAGCTGATTGGGAACTTAACTATAAATCTTCCCCCTGTATAAAAATCATCATATAACCACTAATCTGTCTGTCTTGTCAATTTTGAACTGCCTCTTTTATTCCATGAGCTCTAACTTTCCTTCACAAGTCTGTTGTGTGGTACTTTATCAAGTAAATTTTGGAAGCCCAAGTAGACCACATCAACAGCATTGCCCCATCATGAGTTACCTCATGAGAAAGTTCCAGGAAGTGACATGATTTGCAGTCACCACATTTATGCTGGATTTCTTTATTTAACTTGCATTTACCCAAGTGACTATTAATTTTGTCTTCAATTGTTGGTTTTGAACAAATTATCCATCAACAGGGTTAAACTGTAGCTTATTAGTTGTTGAGCTTATTTTTACATTTTCAATAAAAATAAGTGTAACAATTCAATTCTCTAGTCCTCTGCCATGACTCCTGAGTTTAAGCAAGATTGGGAAATTATGGCAAGTGTATCCAAAATTACTACTATTTTTTTTCTCAGCATCCTTGGGTACATCTCTTGGAATCTTTGTGGATTATCAACTTTAAATATACCAAGCCTAGCAAGTACTACTATCTCATTTGAAGGGTTGACAAAAATGTATGAATTACTTTCTCTTTCACTGTGACTTAACTATCATCTTCCTTGGTAGAGAAATTATTCATGTATTATTTTAACTGTGCCTCTGCCTTTATGTATAAATCCCCTTTTAGTTCTCAATTGGCTCACTCCTCTTTAACCACTCTTTTACTGTGCCTGTAGAAGATGTTTGGATTTCCTTTTTATGATAGTTACTTGATTCTGTTCAAACTCTTTCTGTGGTTTGCCTTTTAAATTTTCTTCTGATCCTTCTCTATTTGACCTGATTCTTGACTGTACGGATTTTACCATTTGTAAAAAGCAATTTCTCTTAACTTTTCTCAACTGAGTTAAAAATCACAACACCCGGTTATAGTCCAACAGGTTTATTTGGAAGCACTAGCTCTCAGAGCGATGCTCCTTCATTAGGTGATTGTGTGATTTTTAATTTTTTACATCCCAGTCCAATACTGGAGTCTTCAAATCATGTCTCTCAACTGAGGAGCTCTGAATTTTTTGTCCTACCTTTCCCCTTCATGGAAATAAACCTTATTTTTTATGACAACCCATTATTCAGTTAGCTCTTCTTGCCAAGCTTTGGTTTCAGTTTATCTGGATCAGATCCATTCTTGCCCTAGACAGCTGCTTACCCTGTTTCATAGCCAACCTAAACCTTATGATACATTGATCACTTGTTATCTAGACAATCCCTTACTGATAGCTGATCCACTTGGCTCATCTTGTTCCCAAGGACCAAGTCTAGCAGAGCTTTGTTTGTCATTGGACTGAGAATATCCCGCTATTGCAAAGTTTCTTCTGCACAATCTAGGAATTCTTCCACACTGTGCTCTTTAATTAAATGACTATAGGCTAAAATAATTTTGCCAAGTTCTTCCTTCTGTTATTCTTGCACATTTCTGTAATTCCTTGAACGTGTGTTCCTACCTACTCCTGATGTTCTTTGAGCCAAACCTTTGGATATTATTTTACCTGAATCCATGTATACTCATTCCTGAATGGTTACCCAGTTATAGACTCTACTACCTGTTCACTATCTTTAAGCCCACCTTTTTAAAACAAAAATTACCATTCCTGCTCTACTGTATTCCTGCTCCTTGGTTGTCTTCTCCTAATATCTCCTGACATCCAAACTCCTGCCAAGTTAGTTTAAATCATCCCCAGCATCACCAACAAGTCATTTCAAAATTTTGCAGGGTGATTTACTTGTGTATTTTTAAATGTTCTTTTGAAATAAGTACCTGTAATAACATAATTAACCCTTTCAAACTGGAATTTTGGCTTTAAAAGGAAGATTATGACTGTGCTATATGATTAATTAAGGCATTTTGCATAGTAGAATGAAAAACGTTCAGAACTAGGGAAAACATTTTATCAAGTTATTTGTAGAAATAAAATGTCTGTTTTAGGAAGAGTTTTCAGATCACTGACAGTTAAATTATTTAAGTATTATTTCCCCGCGCCCCCCCCTTTAATTCAATCATGGATATGCACGGACGAGTTAATTTCTCCAGCTTTCACAGTTCCTCTTGTAACAGTTCCTAAAGGTACAACACATTAAATAATTCTTTGCCCAGATAACTTTGGAATTGCCTTCATGTTTCCCTAAGTGAAGGTACATTCAATTGTCTTGGGAGACTGCTACTAAAAGAATGAACACATGTTGCATTCATTAGATCTGCTTTGGCCTTTGCAGTTTATTCTGAAGGTAAAACCCTCTTGTACTGAAAAAGTAGTGGAGCATTTACAATTCCAAGAGTATTGTCCCTGAGGATTGCTGACGTAGCAGAGGTTTGCTGCATTTAGCCAGGGCAAAACAGTCTGAAGTACTTGAGGCTTGTGATTGAAATTTTCAGGTAGTAAGTGCAGTTTTTTTGTTTTTTTTTTACAACTTTCTTGTAGTTGGGGCCTCACTACTTCTCAAAGTGAGCAGGATGCAACCTGCTGCTCTCCTCCCTCTGCCCTGCTCTTCAGTGTTTGGCGTGCTCATACGGGCTGAAGGAACAGGCGGGTGTCTTGTGGAGTTTTTATTTGTGCCAACACAGAAGTGCTTTGTCACCAGCCATCTGGACTGGGAGGATATCCTTAGAATTTGAAGTATGTTGGAACTGTGCTTACTGTGAAATCATTGGAAAGGAAGAGAAAAACAGACCAAACTGAATTTTTTTTCTAAAGAAAGCCAGGCATGGAAGATGATTTTCCCAATGTGCCCTCAGTTTACGATGCCTCAACATTGCTCAACTTCTCCACTGGTAATTCGTCAACCGTTTAACAAGCTCACATTCTTGTTTTGCCTTCTGCACTAGATCTGAAATTTTAGTTACTGACACGTTTTGTCTTCAGTATAACATTACACATTGTGTGCAATTTAGAATGGAAAAGTAGAAAGTACTGAACTTGTTATAAAATGTTAATTAGAAGCTATGGAAAAAAATAATAAAATTAAGTTGAAATTGAGATGAATTTAAAGAGAATATCCATTTTTATCCAGCGTTCTCCCTCGCATTTTTTAACGTTTCTTTTAAGCTTTTGCTCTCACCTTTCCCTATCTTCAAAATTGTTTGATAAACACAAAACCTGTACTGGTTTTAAATTTGGCTTTTGTTGCATGTCAGTCATGTTATTGTAAATGTGAGCTCTCTCCGTTTTATCTTAACTGCAGCTAAATTTGTGTTTTAAGTCTGGTAAGGGCTTTGTGGTAATCACAGTGCAAGGGCTTGTATGTGTTATGGACCAGATCATAAGCCAATAGGATTTAGGGTGCCTTAAAATTCAGGTTTTTAAAACAGATTTTTTTTATAATTGGATTTTAAACTAATTCATAGCAGAAAGCAATTTTGTTTATAGTTGGGAATCCTGCATTCTTTCGCCAAACATCATCGCCATCTGTAGAAACGGCACAAAACTCTTTAAAATTGAAATGCCATTGTGTTAGAATGCTGCCATATAATGAAACTGGCAATGGTATGCATTTATTTTCCTTTTAACTGCTGAATTTAATTTGAAGGTAGAGTTTGTTTGTCTGCCTTCAGTTGCTTTTCAAAAAGTTGGAGAAAAATCATTGCCTGTCTCGAATATTAATGCTGTGATAAGGTAGGAAGTTATACATGTTCTGGTGCATAAATAACGTAACACTACTCTGACTTTGAGGAACCAACAATAAGCTGTGCAGTTACACTGGAAATTCATTATTCCTTAATTAGATCTTGATATATCGCTTGAGGAATTCGGCCCTGTAATTTAGTCAAAGCAATCAATGGCCTGATTTTTTAACTTGGAATTTATTGTCATTGATTCTGTTTAATTCTCTTAAGTCTAGCAAAGCAGTCTTTAAAAATGAACATTGTAAATGCTGGAAGTACGTAAGTAATTTTTCTTTTTGCTTTTTCGTAACCTTACAAGGAATTGATGATCCTGCAGTTTTTAAGAATGGGATCTGAAACTCCTACCTTCTGTTAAAAATGGTCTAGATATTTTAACTTGGATTGACATGTGCAAGAGCATCAGGGTACATAGAATATAGATTATAATCTTAAAATTAGCATTGTGATGCTATTAGAAGTTTCTCAGTCTCAGCATAGGGCTTGATTCTACAGCGATTTAATGTTCTTGCCTGCAATGTTAAATAATTAGATAAACAAATTCTGCAAGGGAACGTGTGTTTTTTAAATAAATTTCACGTCTTCGCTTTGCGACAAGATGCTTCACCATGAATTAAAGATTTAATATCTCGTTGGAAGGTCTGACACACTGCAATCTAATGTCATACTTCACTGTGAAGCCACATTTTGTTTAGATATAGAGAGAAGGCCTTGAAGTCTCACATTGCACCTTAACCGATTGTAGATACTTTCTGATCATTCTACCCCATCCCACCCCAAACCACCCCAAAATGACAAACCTCTCGATCAGGTGGAACTTGAACTCACTTAACTGAGCATATTATCACTAAGCTAACCTCAGCAACAGGTGCTGCACTGAATAGTGATACTGATGTAATTAACCTAGTCAAGATTGAGTAGAGATACTATATTCTGCAGCTGTCTTATAAAATTTGGAAGTTAACCTATTTACAATGTCAACAACTTGTAGGATGGCAAAATATTCCAAGGTGCTTCGCATGTACTGTGTCATAAATGTGTTTTCAATCTATGAATATAGATTTTATGGAGTATATGATAGAGAATTTAATTAATTAGCCTCAACTAATTAGAAATGATTGGTTCACAAATCAGCACTTTTTTTTTCTCACGCAGTAAAGAAGTGCTCATTTGTTGTACTGCTGAGTGCGAGATGGAATGCGTCAATAGCATGTCTTTTTTTTTCAGAAACAAGCTGGTTCTGAAATACCAAGTGACTAAGTCACATCTTCCCAGAGAGCTGGGTTCCAATCCATGGAAGTGTGGCATCAATACTAGGGAAGGGGGGAGCTATTCTGACAGGGCGGGTTCCACTTCTATCATGCTAGGATCATTGTCCCTACTGTGGCTATGGATGGGGTGGATTCAGTTGCCTGTAAAGTTATGGAAATGGTTAAAGGGTTGGGGTGGAGAAGAAGAGGAGGAGGAGAAAAGAAGGATGAAACAAGCATTGTTAAAGTTTCCAGGACAAATATTAGGAAAGAGTTTGGAAAGGCTCAGGAATTTAACTTCAGGCACAGCAGAGAAGGAGACTACTATGATAAGGGTGATGGTCAACGCAGGACTGAAGGTGTTCTACTTTAATTGTATGTGGTAAATTAACTTGTAGTGCTGGAAGGCTGCAGAAAATGAAGAAGGCTTCAGAAATCTGAAGTGCAAAGGGGACTTAGTCCAAATTCAGGAGTGTTTAAGGTTAACATCAAAGTTCAGTTGGCAGTTAGGAAAGCCACTACAATGTCAGCATTCCTTTTGAAAGGGGTAGAATATAAGAACAGAGTTGTGCTGCTGAAGATGTATAAGGCTCTGGTCAAACTGCATTTGGAATATTGTGAGCAGTTTTTATAAGACATAGGAGCAGAATTAGGCCATTCGGCCCATCGAGTCTGCTCCACCATTCGATCATGGCTGAAATGCTCCTCAGTCTCGTGTTCCTGTCTTCTCTCCATACCTCTTCAATCCACTACCAATTAAAGATCTGTCTAGCTCCTCAAATTTATTCACTGCCTCAGCATCCACTGCACTTTGGGGTTGCACAGATTCACAACTCTTTGGAAGAAGTAGTTTCTCCTCAAAACTGTTTTAAATTTGCTACCCCTTATCTTAAGATCACTCTTCCTAGAATGCCCTGCAAGAAGTAGTATCCACTCCATGTCTATTTTAACCACACTTTCTATTATCTTGATTACCTCCATTTGATCTCCCCTCATTCTTCTGAATTCCAGAGAGTATAGGCCTAAACTGTTCAATCTGTCTTCATACGATAAACCCCTCATCTCTGGGACCAATCTAGTAAACCTCTTCTCAACTGCCTGTAATGCCACAACATCTTCCCTCAAATTGGGGACCAAAACAGTGGCAATGGATTGGAAAATGTCTAATAATGTCCTTATTCAAAAAGATTGGGAGGCAAAGAGTGGGAAATTACCAACCAGATTGTTTAACATTTTTTGTTGGGAAAACGTTAGAATTATCAAGGAAGCAATATCAGGACATTTGGAAAGTCAAAAAGCTATCCGTCAGAGTTAGCATGGTTTTAAGGGCAGTCTCACCAATACCTTGTACAGTTGCAACATTACTTCCTTACCTTTGTATTCTATTCCCTTAGCTATAAAAGCCAACATTCCATTTGCTGTTTTTTATTATTTGCCATACTTGCATACTAGTTTTTTGTGACTCATGATCCCTCTGCAGTGGAGCACCGTGAAGTGTCTCCCCATTAAGATAAAAGGTCGCCTTCTCATTTTTTTTCAAACCAAATACATGACCTCTCACATATCCATGTTAAACTCCATCTGTCACATTTTAGCCAACTCTCCTAACCTATCTCTATCCATTTGTAAGGTTCTTATTTCCTCATTGTAATTGATCATCCAGCCTATTTTTGTGTTGTCTGCAAATTTGGCTCTAGAGCCTTCTATCCCTGTTTCAAAGTCGTTAATGTAGACTGTAGGGGTCCAAGAATTGAACCCTGTGGCACACCACTAGTTACATCTTGCCATCCAGGAAAAAAGCCCATTTATCCCAACTTTGTCTTCTGTCCATCAGTCAGTCATTTATCCAGGCTAATAAATTGCCCTTAATCCCATATGATCCAACCTTGTGAATTAACCTTTTTTGCGGCACCTTATTAAATGCCTTCTGCATAAATTACATCTACAGCATCCCCATTATCCACTTTGCTTGTTACTTCTTTGAAGAACTCTAGCAAATCATAACAACGTGATTTGCCCTTAAAACCATGCTAACTCTGATGGATAGCTTTTTGACTTTCCAAATGTCCTGATATTGCTTCCTTGATAATTCTAACGTTTTCCCAACAACAGATGTTAAACAATCTGGTTGGTAATTTCCCACTCTTTGCCTCCCAATCTTTTTGAATAAGGACATTATTAGACATTTTCCAATCCATTGGAACCTTTCCCGTGTCCAGGGACTTTTGGAATGTTGTAACCAATGGATCTACTATCTCAGTTACCACTTTCTTTCACACCCTAGGATGTAGATCATCAGGCCCAGGGGACTTGTCTGTCCTCAATCCTAATTGTTTGTTTAGTTCCTTTTCCCTGTCAATGTTGTTTGTTCCAAGTTCTATCTTATCTATTGCCTCTGACTTGTGATTCCAACAGGAGAGGTGCTATTGTTCTCCACAGTGAAAACTGAGGTAAAGTATTGATTCAGCATCTCTGTTTTCCTCACTACTAACTCTATGATTTCATCTTCCAAGGGACCAGTATTCACATTAATGATGCTCTTTCCTTTTATGTACCTATAGAAGATTTTGCTATTCTTTTTGATGTTTTTTGCTAGTTTTTTTTCTTAATTTATTTTAGCTCTTATTAATTTTTTATGGGCTCTGTATCTAAGGAAGGATGCACTGGCTTTGAGGGGGTCCAGAGGAGTTTTACAAGAATAATCCTGGGATGAAGAGCTTGTCATACAAGGAGCAGTTGAGGACTGTGGTTCTGAACTTGGAGTTCAGAAGGGTGAGAGGAGATCTCATTGAAATTTATAGAGTACTGAGAGGCCTAGATAGAATGGCTGTGGAGATGTTTCCACTAGTAGGGGAAACTATGAACTCAGGGCACAACCTCAGTGATGATCCTTTAAAACTGAGATGAGGAATTTCTTCAGCTTGAGGGTGATTAGTCTGCGGAACTCATTGCTCAGAAGGCTTTGGAGGCCAAGTTATTGAGTGTATGAGAGACATATTTTCTTGATTGGTAAGGGGACCAAGGAGTACAGGAAGAAGGCAGGAGAAAGGGGTTGAGAAACATATCAGCCATGATCAAATGGTGGAGCAGACTCATTGAGCCAAATGGCAGAATTCTTCTCCTATATCTTATTGTCAAGGATATCTTTAGTGAGTAATTAATTATTTGAAGTGGGAGATGTCCTTTGCTGAATAATTTCAATTTCGCAAACCCATTTCCCTACCCTATTGCTCTGTATTTCCCTTGACTAATGCACCTAGCCGACACATTCCTGAACACTCTGGGCAGTTTAGCACAGCCAGTTCACCTGACCTGCACATCTTTGGACTGTGGGAGGAAAACTGAGCACCCGGAGGAAACCCACGCAGACACGGCGAGAATGTGCAGACACCACACAGACAGTAGCCAGAGGCTGGAATCGAACCCAGGTCCCTGACACTGAGGCAACAGTGCTAACCACTGCACCACCATGCCACCCCCTAATCACTGAGCCATTACATTTTGGTTAGAATCAGAACCATAGTGGACTTGGTTTTACTTCCAACCAATTTGAAATTGGTAATGAAAATTATTTTTTCATTATTTCTATTGCTTCATTATTATTAATGACCATAGCCTTCTGACTGTTGGTAACAAGGTTACTTGTTCAGACACTGACTGTGAGACCTCTTCACTGACAGCAGCCCTTTCTAAATTGTGTATGCTTCTGTGTGAAAAATTGACCTTCATGTTGACTTTCAACAAATAATTGTTTTCTTGAAACCTTGAATCCATCTGAGCAACAGATGTTGAAAACGGGGAAAGCACAATTCCAGGAGGAAGACCGTTATAAAACGTTAAGACCGAATTGTCATGAAAATGTAAAATTTTAATTAAGTGCACCGCTCTTTTTTTTTTTGAAATGTTACAAATTGGTGAGACTACATCTCCAATCCTGTGTATGGTTTTCACCTTCCTATTTAGGGAGGGACGTGAACACATTGGAACCCTGTTCAGAGGAGGCTTACTCGGTTGATAGTTGCAATGTGTGGCTTGGCTGATGAGGATAGGTTGCACAGGTTGGGCTTTCTTTTCACTAAGTTTAAAAGACTGGTGACTTGATTGAAGTACGTAGATTATGAGTGATATTGACAAGGTGCTCATAGAAATGATGTTTCCTCTTGTGGGTGAGTGCAGCACTAGGGAGAGACTATTAACATTAAAGGCACCTTTTAAGGACAGTCTCAAGAAAAAAAAACTTCTCAAGTTGTGGGACTTTGGAACTCTGTGCCTCAGGTGTTGGAGGTTAGGTCGTTGTAGATTCTGGTTGGGCGAGAGAATTATCAGGAGTACATGGGAATGTGGAATACAAAGCACACCAGTCGTGATCTTGCAGAATAGTACAGGATACTTGAGGGACCAAAGGCATAATTACACCTCTAAGTTCATACATTAGTTTAAATTTAGAGATTGTTTTTCATAGCTTAAATTGCTTTAGATACAGTTTAAATTGAGATGTGTAGAGTTTAAACATTTATCCAGTCTGGCCCAGCAGATATTATGAAATCCAGTCAGTATCTTGTTGCATAAGCACATAAAAAATTGCTGGAACTGAAAAGACCACAGTTGTTACCCTTTCTGTCTTCCTAGTAATTGCATGATACATTGATAGTGTTGTCAATTGATCATACATAATTAATCTCTATTATAGATATAGAAATTATAAGTGGGTCATACAGTGGTGAAGATTCTTGGAAAATAAACACAGGCTTTATCGAATTATTCATGTGTTGCATCCTCTTGGATAGCTTGCTAAAAGTAATCATTTTTTAAAATTTGTAGTTGTGAACCTTTCCTCTGAAACAAATTTGTTTTCTGTAAATTATTGCTTTCTGATACTGACATGACTAGCATGTCCCTTTTTATGGATCCCCAAGTGTCAGGTCAGAAGTATCAGTCATGCCATTTATTAGTTTCCTATTATAGTAAAACACTACAAGAGAGTATTGGAGCCATCAATGCATAGGTTTGAGTCAATGTTGCTCCTGTTATTAATTGCTGTCATTTCACAGTATAACATTATTTCAGTGTTGTGTGTTTTTGCAACTGAATGTGAAATAAAGTAATGAGAATTGATAAGTATCTTACTACTAATTAAAACCAGAAGAGCAAAATCAATAAATTAGTTTGCTCAGTGGTTCAGTGTACTTTGTACAGTGGACCAGATTATTTTGTGCAGTTATAGATCTAATGTTAAAAGAGGGGAAAGATAGAATATCCTGAGACAGTGTCCTGAACTTTGTAGTCATTCGTGAAGCAATTGCATTCATTGCTAACCTCTACAAATGCTACTGATAAATATCCTGTATTCATAACGCAGCAGCTTGGTTTGAACACTTTTTATTAAATTCCCATTAAGATGGCTGCCTGCAGTGTGTATGCCTCATAGATATCCTTCCTTTGTACAAAAGAATTGCATGCACTTTGAGTGAGCCATGTATCAAAAAAAGCACAAACTGTTCTCTGCATTGTTCATTATTCTTGGCAGTCTCTGCACATTCATTGCACATACTGTTGTTACTTGTGTGTGATCTTACTGGATATTAATCTGGGTGATGTGACTTCTCCATAGAGTGTCATTGCTCTGTCATTTGTTGCTGCAATGATACTTGTTATTTCACTTTTTGTGGGTATTATGGGCCTCTGGATTGATCCATGGACAGTGTAGTTGATGAGTTCACATTTTTCCTGATCAGCTACCTTTAGTTAAAGAATAGCTTCTCCAGTAATGCAAATGTGCCTGCAGTTGTGACAGTATATCTGGTTGTTCACTTCCGCTGTATGTGATCAAGGGGCTAGCTACTGGATGCAAGTTGCTACTTCAGCTGACTTTTGAGAGCATTGAATGTTTGTACTCTGGTTCTTCACTTCTAAGGCTGACAATAAGTTTGGCAGTCTTGTCAAATTAAATTTGGCTTTCTGCCACTTCAAATTGATATTATCACTCGTGTTAGCACTTCTGACACCAGTTACTTTTTGAGATGATTTTTCATGCTTTCAGTAGGTCTTGTTTCTCCACTCAAGGACTGTCTCATATTTACGTCTCTTGGGCACTGCTCTGTTTATATGGTTCTCAACTTTTCTGAATTTGGGCAAAGTTTGTTTTTTGCTGTCAATGCATGACTTACAATTTAAGGTACGCGAAGTTCGTAATATTTTTACCTATTCAGCTTCAGGTTTGCCTGGCCGGCTCTGATTAGCAGTCATATTGATTGTGGTCAGCAATGGCATCTTCCATTTTGTATCTGCTTCTATAAACAAGCAGTTCCTCCATCTGGGAGGATTACTGTCTATCTTATGTTGATTGCATTGATGCTCTCAATTTTACAGATTGCTTTGCTGTGATCATTCACTGTACCACAGATGATATCACTTTCTTGATTACCTTCTCCTTTTTCTAGCTCTTCTGCCTTGTCTTTCAGATTGTCCTTGAGGATGACCAGAATTTTCCTTAACAGTATCAGACCAATTCAGCAACTGTTATCCGCATTGAGATAGTCTCCTGGAGGATATCCTGACCCTGTGAAAATGTTCTCTTACTGTGATAGAATCTGGTATGCAGTCAATGGTTTAGGATGCAAATTGCACATTGAGGGTTGCTAGTCCACACTTGAGACTTGTTTGTCTGAGAGGAGTGGCTTTTGCTTGCCGTCTTAATCTGGACCCCAAATCTTCCTTCATGTTATTCTCCTGGGCTCGCCGATTAATCTATCCCCTCAGCAAAAGTATATTCCCAACATAAAGCTTCAACCTAATTTTTGATGACTTCATTTTTGGATCGACATACTGAGCCTCTTCATACAGGTCTGTGAAGGTCTTTATGTTCCATGACTCACCGGTGCCTGAGTGACATTTCATGTTGACCTGATGTTCTCCTGCAGTGATTCCAACAATCACGCACCACATATCATTAACTGACCTAATGGAACCAACCTACTGTATGATTTGGAATGATTCACCAGAATCTTCATCTGATAGCTTCCCACTTGCCATTTGTACTTTTGCTGCTTTTAGCCATACGTTTGTGTGTGAAATGATTTGGCTTTGTGCAATGAGAACACTGCCTTCCTTATGCTGGGCATCACTTTTTTCTCTTTTGTATGATGGCCACTGCAGTATTTGCATCCTGCCCTTGGTCTATGATTGTCTTGCTCTTTGGGCCAAGGTTATCTGCCATTTTAATGCACGACCCGGTCTGTTCTTCTTTAGCTAAACTATAGCTGCTGCTTTACAACCCCAGTACTTCAACACGTCACTTACGTCCCTGACGGTACGATTTCCCCTCTCCGTTGATGTACTGACTGCTTGCATTTAATACAACTCCTGTTTAATCGCCTTTTAGTTGTGCAAACTCAGAGGACCCTGTCAGCTGAGTTAATGAGATCACATTTTAATCTTTCTTTTGCCTTGGGTCCAAATATTAAGCTAGTTTCATACTTTTCTAAGTTACATTAATTTGTGGTTCAAGTATGCCATCAAGCCTTCCAAAATTTCAGCAGTCTTTTGAGGAATGCACTTTGAAACATTCTCTTTCCAACAGTAATAAGAATGTAGGGTCAAGTTGCTGCTGCTTCAATAGATGTGTTGCTGTTTTATGATTTTCCCATTGCTTATAGAAAAAGTTTGTTTTGCTTCATATTACCTTTCATTTCAAACTGGAAGTAGGAGAGAGAAAACTGCAGCTGCCTAGTGTTTTATCTGTGGCCTTTTTGTTCTTTTATGTGTTCTTTTCGGTTGCTTGTTCCAACTTTAATGAATCTAAACATTTCTGTTTCTCTCTGTCAGTAGCTGTACTATTTTTACTGCTCTCCAATACTCAGTCTTAGCTTCACTTCTGACACCATCTCCTGTGTTCACAAGGCAATAGTCTGGTCTGAACAATGCGAAAAATCACACAACACCAGGTTATACTCCCAACAGGTTTATTTGGAAGCACTAGCTTCAGTAGCAATTGATGATGTCTTGAGGCTGGATGTGGAAGCTCTTATTCCTTTCTCTGTCACAGTTAAAAGCTGGGCTTCTCTTCCAGCTGATAGAATGTCTTTCAGGCAATTCTATTTTACTGAATTTGCCTTTGGAGCAGTTACTGTTTAATGGTTAAATAATCTATTATTCTGTTAGGTTTTCCAATAAGTTGTTACATTTCTTTTTGTTGCATTTTAACTACAGTGTGTTTTGCTTCAAGACTGGTAGTTTAACCAATCAAATTATTTCTGGAGCACAATGCCTGGCACTTGCCTTTAGAGTAAGAAAAAGTTAGGTTCTAGACTAGCATCTTTTATATTTTGAAGGGGTTTGCTCTGGTCTATAACATGAGCCAGCGGAATGTTGTCACTTGTGACTTCCTTTCTGATTGTCTATTCAACTAACATTTCTTTCAAATAGCTCAATTTAAGGTGGATATTAGATACATTCCAATAGTTTGTTATGAAGGTGTACTGTACCTTTTTAAGAGAGTTAAAGCTTGCAGAACCACTTGATACAGCGCCAAGTGTAAATATTTCTGAACCCTCTCAAGTTTAACAATATCTTTCCAGTAGCAAAGATTCCAGAATTGGGTGCAGTATCCCTAAATTGGTCTCCTCAATATTCTGTACAGCCACACGTGACACCCCCCTCCTATACTCAATGCACTGACCAATGAAGGCAAGTGTGCCAAACGCCTTTTGCTTCCACTTATAAACATCCGACTCCTCTTTAAGCAGTCTTTGCTGACAACAAATACATTTCTTCTCAGTTGTCACTGTGCCACAAAAAATCTTTGCAATTCATTCATTAGCACCATACGAGTTTACAAACGTAGCCAAGCTATTTTGATCAACACACCTGTGCTTGTGTGGTCAGATTTTTTATCTTTTAAAAAGTTGGTGTCTTCATTTTTGATGAGTCATCTTGGGCACCGTAGGTGAAAGGGATTCAGTTTCTTAACATGATATGAATATGCCATTCACATTTTACAGCAGTGTTGTTTTGTTGAAAATATTAAGCTGAGCTTGATAATTCTCTATGATGCTTCGGAATTCACAGGGTAAAACACGGGAAAACATATGACCACCAAGAGTATTGATTAGTGGATTGTAACTGTTACCTGGGGTTAGTTGGAAAGGTATTACAGTCTTAGGCTCCAACAATAGAGCCATATTTCATGTAAGCTATTGTAAGATAGCTCATGATTGTTCACGTAGCACCATGTGCATGTGCCATCAAAACAAAAATTAGCGAATGGGAGTTAATTGGTAAGTTATTTCAGCAGCTGTATTTTAACTTATAGGCTTATAAGGTTTAAGTACTGGCCAGGAGGCCTCAATATGACCTTGGCACCTACTTTATGATCAAAATCTATAAGGAGCAAAGCAATAAATAACATTTGGAAGAATCATGATGAACAATTATCTCTCTTAACAGAAGGAGATGGAACATGGGGATAATTCTATGATATGATACCTCTTTGACACAGCAGTATGTTTTTCTAAGACCAAGTGCAATATTTTGGCCCTTGACAGACACAAAATGTCTTCCATAGTTGGGCATCAAGATACTGAGGCCAACGTCATCCATTGGTTCCTTTGGACACTTATTACTTTGGTTAGTTTTTATTTAGTTTCGTAACTAAACAGATAATGACAAGAGCATAAGAAGCTTATGATCAAACTTTATTTTGGCATGTGCACCTACTCACATATTGCTATTGATGCACAGTGAACTTATCTTTTCTATTATGGTAATGTACATCAGGAGTGCAGTCCTTCCCCTACTGAACAACTCGTATGCATTTAAAAACCTGAACATTAATTTGTCAAAATAAAAGATTACAAATCCATGCCATTTGAAAATCTGATTTGCCACTTCATCCCTACTGAACTGCAATTTCACATTGAAAGTAAGACGCAGCATACATAAACTTCTGGAAAACATCCATGCTTTGGATTATAATTGACCGCTTCATCCGGATATGAAAGGGAATGTACTTTGCCAGGCTAGGTTTTATTTACACAGCTGTACACCAGTCACAGATTATGGTCAACTCTCTATTTTCACAAAATCACTGTTCAAAAATATACAAGTGTAGGAAAAAGAATTTGTTTATGTAATCACGTTTCATTTTTTTCCCAAAGCGTTGAACATATTTCAGTTAATCCTCAGCTATAGCTTTATTACAGAAAGATCTCTTCATCCTGATGGTCTCTGGGAACACATCCAGGCAATTCACTGTTTTAAGTTTGCCTTTGTTTCCAATAATTATATCTAATAGCCGTGATTGAAACACTCAAAACCAGTTTCCATCACATCACATACACATAACATTTTAGTGTTTTATGTATTAAAAGTGGAGTTATTTTTCATTTTAAAACGTTATAAAACAGTGCCACATAAGAGTAACTATCAAAGAAAATCACGTCCTTTGTTAATGATCTAAACAAAATGCAGTATAGAAATTATACATTTAAAACAAAAATTGACATTTCATCTGATCTAGAATGGTTGTTATGCATGAAAAGGTCCAACTGTCCACTTTTTGTGAATGATTCATATACACTGATCTGATATATCAATAACATTTTTGACAAATTTTCATTTATAATCTGTGTATGTTGCATTATTATTTCTTCTCAACTTTAATAACTAATAATCTCTCTCTTTTGTAAACTCAAAATCTGATTAAATTGGCTTCTTTTAAATTCATTTGGACTGGGAGAAAGGTATCCAAGGGGACAGAATCCTTTGTAAATTAACTTTGCTGCAATCATCCAAGAGAGCTAGTGAGTAATAGTGAAAAGATTTATTTACTCATTCTCCTGTCAATATTCAGCTCATCCCTCCTCACCCTGGAGCCTGACGACTTCGGTATCCCATTTGGAGTTGTAATAACTTGGGGGGTCCTCACCTGGGATCTGATTATTAGTGGGTACACCCAGGTGCCAAGAATACAGCTGTTGTTTGACAGTGTAATATTGACAGGAGAATGAGTAAACACACCTTTTGACTATTATTCACCCTAAAGCCCTGGCTCAAAAGCATATTAGCTAATAATTTATGGTCTGTAAATACTGTTTTCAACATTGTGTTTTCTAGTACACTGTAATAATAGAAGCATCTAAAAAAACTGCAGGAAATTTAAGTGAATGTTTATACATTTACATGCTACGGGAAAATACACATATCTAAAAGCACAATGGAACATGAAGGCTTCAGAAGACTTACATCAACAAGTAAATCTCATTTTTGATCACCTCCAACATCAATACCATCATCAATTAAGTGACATATTACAATATATGAGTTAACAGCCTTATCAAAATAAATTTGCCAAAATGATATAGTTGGGTACATGGGAAAGATGACCAAATGTTTGATTAAGGATAGAGAAATAGAAAGGTGGAGTCTTTGGGAAAGAATTTAGGACTTTAGGACTTAAACAGTAGTTAACAGCAGGCCTGTAAATCAGAAAAATGTAAAAGGTTGAAATTGGAGAAGAGTTGTGGTCTCAGAAGTTTGCAGGATGTGAGAAAGCTAAAAAGAGAGGTTTTGGCAGAATTAGAAAAGAAGGATGATAGAGTTAATAAATTGTAGCATTTCCAGATCAGAAACCAGTTTAGATCAGTGAACAAATGCCATGAGGATTAGGAGTGCTCAGTATATAGAACATCTTTGGAATGCTGATGCACTGAATTGAAAAAGGAAAGAAATCGTATAGTAGGTTCCTTCCTCGAATGTTCTCAGCAATTACAATTAGGACTTGGGGGTTTTAATAGTTTGATTAGAGTATCCTATGGGAGGCTGTGGAAACGGAAAGACAAGTTCCAACAAGCAGAGTTGGAGTTTGCACAGCCTCACTAGGAGGTGAAATGTAGAAGTGATAAAGTTGGCCCAGCCCACAAGATTTATCTCCTCCTCAGATAATAAGCTGGTATGTATCTGTTGATTGCCCATGCTTGAGGATAGTCTTCAAACTGAACTTCCTTTCTTATGAGGACAAATATGGACTGGAATCTTTCTATTTGCAAGTAATTGACAGCGATCATGGAAGATTTGTGATTGTGATAACACAAAACCAAAATTCAATCAACACAATTTCCAACATAATTTAGATCCACATTCCAAATTATACCCAAGATAGAAACTTGACTCTGTAGTTTGCGTAGCTTCTTAAACCATAATGTGCGTCAGCTCAGGAGCAAATTTACAGTGCAATGGTAAGCTTTGCTGTTATCTGCAATCTCTGTTCCAGATTTCACATTGGAAAAGTGGCAAAACTGTCTACATCCACTGGCGTTATTCAACTACAACAGACAGCAATTTCTGATGCTCATAAACTTGCAATTAAACATGACAACAATAATAATTATTACTGAAAATTACAATGTTATACTTGTAGAAAGTCAAATATATCAAAATGGTTTTTCAAAAAAGACATTAAATTAGTTTTTAAAGTATAAAACAGTTCAGCTGTTACCATCTTTACATTGTAACATCTTACTTCATTGTCTGCAAAGTTTATTGAAAGAAAAGATAATCACTTCAATTGACAAAACTCTAGATAGAGAAACAATAGCCAACCTCCTGGACAGACAGAACACAACATGACAGGGAACCTATCAACAAGGACTGCAAACTCAAACTACTAGATCTCTGTTTGACGACACACTTCACATTCAGCAACCAAATATATGAACAGATCAATGAAATGTCTATGAGCTCAACCACCTCTGGGTCATAGCAGAAGCAGTGATGCAAAGACTGGGACAAACACCCCTACCACAACTCGAACCCTAACTCTGAGTCAAATACATAATGATAACAAAAGTGTAATTTAAGAGAACAGAATTTGAGAATACATACTGGATTATCAAAACCAAACTTTCTGGGATCAGATGTACAAAAGAGGAGGAAACCTAGAGGAGGGTGGCTCAGTGGTTAGCACTGCTGCCTCACAGCACCAGGGTCCCAGGTTCAATTTCAGCCTCTGGCGACTGCCTGTGTGGAATTTGCACATTTTCTCCGTGTCTGTGTGGGTTTCCTCCGGGTGCTCCAGTTTCCTCCCACAGTCCAAAGATGTGCAGGTCAGGTGAATTGGCCATGCTAAATTGCCCATAACGATAGGTGCATTAGTCAGAGGGAAATGGGTCTGGGTGTGTTACTCTTCGGAGGGTCGGTGTGGACTGGTTGGGCTGAAGGGCCTGTTTCCACACTGTAGGGAATCTAATCTAATCTACAATCAGCTCCCATTCCTGGCTGTGATGGTACAAAGAACACAGAACAGTGAATGCACTAAAAAAGTGTACAGGAAAGCCACACACACAGACCAGGTCCTGAATTCCAACAGCAACCACCCCGACACACCCAAGAGAAGCTGCATTAGGATCCTGTTCAAAAGGGCTGCAACACACTGTAGGACTCCTGACCTATGAAGGGAAGAAGAACATCTTACAGAGTATTCACCAAGAACTGATATCCATGCAACTTCATCCGTAGATGCCTAACAGACAAACCATGCAACAAGGACATGCCACTAGCCATGCTACCTTGCATAAAAAAGACATCTCTGAATTGATAGCCAGACTTCTCCGCCCCACTGGGATTCGTGACAGCCCATAAACCAACAGCCACGCTCAGACAACAACTCACCAGAACAAAAGACCTTATATCCAACATGTGCAAGAATAATATAATTTACACGATTCCATGTAAAGGCTGCACAAAACACTATATTGGGCAAACAGGCAGACAACTAGCAATCTGCATCCAGGAATATCAACCAGCCATTGAAGGCCATGACCATCTGTCCCTAGTAGCTATACACACAAATTTTGACTGGGACAACACAACGATCATAGGACAAGCTAAACATAGGACTGCCAGAGAATTTCTAGAAACATGGCAATCAGCCATGGACTTAGACCCAATATACTGGCCACTATGATGAGCAACTGGAACCAGCAGAAACCGAACCAAATAAATTGCAGAAGAGAGAGTACAGCAGCGCTTCACAGGAGGCTCCAAAGCACTGAAGATGTCACCTCGGCAGGGGACAAAACGTCTGTAAATCAATTTCCCAGCTCGTCGAACAAACCCACAACCGTGACAACCAGCAACCAAGCTACAAATCTTTACACAAACCTTCAATTCCAAATAGAGTCTAACTAGGGTTTTATATAACTGCAGGATAATGTCTGCATCCTTGTACTTCAGTCCTCTAGATTCAAAGTCCAGCATTCCATTAGCTTTCTTGATTATTTTCTGCACGTATTTGTGACATTAGAAAAACCTATGCACCAAGTCTCTTTGAACATCCACTGTATTTCACTTCATGACATCTGGAAAGAGCCCTGAACTACCCTTTTTCAGTCCAAAATGGATAACCTCACATTTGCTTAAGTTACAGGAGAAAAACAGCTGTTTAATGGCCCTTGCCCCTCTTGACCTAATTAACTATAACCTTGTTTTTCTAAAGCAGTAGTCCAGTTTTGGTGCTAACCTTCTGATGTTGTGAGCCCGTCCTCTCCCACAACTTCCTCCTACCACATTCAAGTTGATCTAACTTTCCTCATTTTTGTATACAGCATTCTAGTTTACAAGGAATGCTTGATCCCTGCCTGCCCCAAGTTAACCACAATGTAATTGTTCATTGGCTGGTCCTTGCTGTTTGGTGGGTGTTACATTTAGAGCTGAAAATGTGTTGCTGGAACAGCGCAGCAGGTCAGGCATCCAGGGAACAGGAGAATCGACGTTTCGGGCATAAGCCCTTCTGCCCGAAACGTTGTTTCTCCTGTTCCTTGGATGCTGCCTGACCTGCTGCGCTGTTCCAGCAACACATTTTCAGCTCTGATCTCCAGCATCTGCAGACCTCACTTTCTCCTCAAAGGTGTTACATTTACCCTGTCAAACTTTTAAAGTCTGCCAAACAATGCTGCCTTGATTTATTGCCCACTTGTCCTATTTTCATCTCAGCATTTGGCTTAGCACCATCTGTTTGTCCAGTTATCAAGCAGCCCATTCCACATATCCCAACCCCTGCCAGCAAGATAGGAAATGTTCCATTCAATCACAGTTTGATCTGCATCTGTGCTTGCAGTTTTCGATTATGCAAAAGCAAAATCCTGCAGATGCCTTTTATCTGAATTAAAAACACAAAATGCTGAAAGAATTCAGCTGTGGCAGCACCTATGGGGTATACATAGCTGACCTTTTTTCAAGACTGGGAGAAGTTAGGGATATGCTTTTAAGCAAATACAAATGTGGGGGGAAGGTGGGGTAGCATTGAGAAAGAAAGGTTTGCGATTGGCTGGATACAAGTAAGAACGTGCTTTCTGTGCATAATGAGGATAAAAAATCTTAATTCAAAGGCAATATTAGGATGAATGATGAAGAACTTGAATATAGTGTAGGTTGAATAAAGTAGTAAGAGAGAGATGGGGAGAGTCTTCCAAAGCTTTAAGCCTAAAAACATCCTGAAGGTAAGGAAATTGATGCTTGGGGTGTATGTGTGGCTGGGGAATAGAAAGAGTTGCAAACTTGCAGATTTCTTAATATCTTAAATCATGGAAGGCTAGAAGGGTTTGGAATTTTGTATTTAGAAATGTTTTAAAATACAAATTGTTTCATGGGAATAAATATAAAGCACAGAGGGCTCTTCTTAATCTTCACAAAGTAAAACTTTGCGAAGAATGTGTTTACTATGCAGACACAGCGTGCTTTATTTAAATAAGCTTCTGGTCATACCCCGTATGTCTTCAAAAGGTGATTGAGATATGTCATTGGTTTGTCTTGAAGTAGCTGTTTGTGAAGCAAGAAAAAGCTTAGAATGCTATATAGTACACATTTTAGCCTTTTGGAATGTTGGATGACATTCATATATTGGCCCTTTGCCTTAATACTTGAAACTAAATTGTCCAGGATTTGGAAATTAAATTTCTGAAATGTCTATATTTTAACATTCTGAACCTCTGCAGGCTAAATAGAATTTAAGGTATTTGGAACTGGAACCTATTTTTATAAAAGCTATTTATAATAAATATGAAATTACTATCAGTTTTGCTGCAGTAAAATCTTTTTTTCGAAAATAAATTATTTTAGCACTTGTAGCTCTTCATCTTGTTTTAAGTCTAGTATTTTCATAGAACCATTTTGCTTTAAAATGCATTTTAGTGGATAGTTGGCTAATTTTACTCCAGTTCGAAATTGGCATGCCACTGTTTTGCTTTTTGTGGAAATTTTCTTTATAGAACTGCCAGTCTGGGTTCAAGTGTTTTAACTTAGCTGCTCGGAGGAGGAATGTAGGAATTTAATTCAGTGCAGTAAATATCCTTAACTGGAACCTGCTTTTCCTTCTTTTGCTTTTTAAGATCTATTGAAAACCATATGTACAGTACCATATTCTGAAATATTCCCTCTATGTTAATACAGGTCGTTCTGCTATTAGGCGACGGTTGTGTTCTTGTGTAACCTCGACGATAGAAAATTGCTCTGTATAAGATTGCTAATAGAAAATCGCTATATACGTTCATTAGAAAGTTCACGTTATCCAAACAACATCCACAATTCATCAATCACGTTATAGCCAATTCATGCTGACAAAACGTGCATTGTAACAAAACAATCTGTATATTATATTGAACATTTTGATACAGACAATATCCCAAAGTGTCTGTATCAAGCAGGAATTTAGAAACATAAATATGAAAATGGGCTTAATTGAGACAAATGCAAAATAATACATACACACAATATTTATTTCTGAAGTATACAGCAAGGAATGCATGAAAAATGAGCGCTTCCTAGAGTTAGCTAACCAGATTAATTACTTACATGCAAATTAAATAGAAGTTCTGGATAGACTAACAGAACCCTACAAATAAATTTTCAGGAATAGTTTGTGTTCATCCCACAATTGCTCGGAGACTAGGATGTAATCTGTTGAACATCATGGATGAGGTACCTCGAGGTAGTGAACAATTTAATGGGATGTCCATTTTTCAAAGCAAATTATCCAAAGAGTTGATGCATACTAGACTGGGAAAAAAAGTATGTTTCAATTAGGTAAACTGTAAGGAAGTCCAAATAAGGAACAGACTGACAAATCATCATTGGAAAGTTCTTAAGTATAAGAAGGCAATGGTGTGATATCACTGAACTAGTTATCTAGAATACTAGAATTCCTGAAGCAGGGCTTAATCCCGAAACGTCGATTCTCCTGTTCCTTGGATGCTGCCTGACCTGCGCTTTTCCAGCAACACATTTTCATCTAGAATACTAGGCTAATATTCTGGTGAAATTGGTTTGAATCTCATCATGGCAAGCCCTGACTTTGATAAGCTTTGAACAGTTGTAGTCAAACTTTTTTTTTCATTAAATTGGTTGTCAAAAGGGAGCAAATAATGAACTCACTGCGACCCTCACTTCATGCTCACCCACCTTTAATGTGCAATCCCACATTGATTCTAGGTCTTGAGTGAATGTTTTCAATGCCACTACTCTGCTGGGACTGGTGACACAAACCTGCTGACCTTTGGCTGGTGGGACTTTGATTATTGGGAAACTCAATTGCATAAAAAGCTGAGCAATCACTAATTGTTTGTATGAAGGACATTAGATTTGGCCAGGCCTCCTGTAGAGAATATCCCTGCTGCTTCTCCACCCAATGTGCGCGATGGCCTGCCAGTGTCCTGGATCAGAATCTCCCAGTTCTTGACCTCTTCCAGATTGTCTGTCTTCAGTTACAAACATTTCAAAACTTCAATTGGCTCATTTTGTAGCCTCTTCTCTAATGTTAAACCTAGCTTATTAACTTCTCAGTGTAAAATAGATATTAATTTTTGAAATCCTTTTGTGCCTTACATTTTGTATTATTGGGAAAAATAATTCTTGAAGGTTTTTGTCCTGCATTCATCAGGTCACTTTTCAAGAAATGCTAACATAAAAGGCAAATAACTGTATGTGAGGAGACAGCTGATTGCTTCTATCAGTGATGATTGGTTAACCATCGCCGTAGAATATGCACTAGTTAAGAGTCTAACATTGAACTGCTGAGCTTTGTTTTAAATTCTTAACCAAGCAAGTTGCCTCTGTATGGTGAAGAAATGAACCAGAGAATGGTTGACAGCTATTTTTGATTTGAAATGAGAGCAGTTTGCAAATTAATTCTGAAAGCAATACCAAATAACTCTTTGCAGCTCACTTCTGTAAATTTTCATCATACCTTTAGCTCAGTTTTGTTTTTCTTTCTGTTTAGATGATAGCATATCTGGTGCAAGCACATCAGATGTCCAAGACCGCCTTTCATCCCTTGAATTGAGGGTCCAACAGCAGGAGGATGAGATCACAGTGCTGAAAGCAGCCTTGGCTGATGTACTCAGACGCTTAGCCCTATCTGAAGATCAGACTGCCTCCATGAGGAAAACGGCACCTGGGAAAGGTGAGATATATTGTAGTAAATACCCATGCAAAAATATTTATTGATTTGTTTACTTGACATGCTGTAGTTGTGGTTAAAGAATATCCAACAAAAATTTTGATTATATATTAACTTAGCAATGTCAGAAACAAGTTAACTTGAAACTCTTTTAAAGCACTGCACATTAGTTTTTCTTCGTATGATGTCTTGGGTTCTTTAAGATGTTTGCAGCATAAATTTGGTTGCATATATTTGTGACTTGAAGACTCTATCAACAAATTGTTATTAATTTGACACCGATGTTTGAATCCTCAAACAATTTCCTAGTTCAGTCTTTAATCAAAGGTTTCTCTCGGATTAAAGTGTGAAAACGCTAGGTTTTTTCCACTGTAAAAATTTCAGTTTAAGCTCTTCTGAAGTGACTGCAGTATTTACATATTCTTTAAATTTGCTGACCTTGTTCTGAAGAACAAGGGGATAGAAGCACTATAAAATAGAAACAGAAAATACTAGAATTGTGCAGATCAGTAAGGATCAAAAAAATTTATACTCAAACTGGCCTACTTTGTTTCAGTTATATTGATTGGATTTTCTTTTTGGAAACTTGTAACTCCTAAGTGAGATATCAGTGCTTATGTGGAATTCTTCTTTGTGATTGTAATAATAATTTCTATTTTTTTTTGTTCATTCTTGGGATGTATACTTGTAAGTCTGCTTAGATATCCATAATTGCTCTTGAGGTTGATGGAGCATAACCTTCTTGAACACCTATTGTTCATTTGGATTATAGTGTGTTGTGACTTTTACATCAATAACTAGTGCTACGTAATTTCAAAGGACAGGAGTCCACAATATTACTGCAGACATACAGATATGCACAGACTAAATCAGATAAGGATAACAGTGAACTGCGTAGATTTTTGGGATAGTTGAATTGTTTCATTATTATTAATACTAGTTTGTTCAAGATTGATTTAATTAGTTGAATTTAAATTGCAAAGTACAGGTAGTGAAAATTAGACTCATGTCTCTGTGTCATGAGTCCATAGGTATGAGCAAGAGTAGAGCCTGTTGTGTTATTCAACGAGATCATGGCTGATGTGAGACATACCCCTGAATATCTTTGATCAACAGAAATAATTTTAGATTCACATTAATCTTTGATGTAGAATTAATTACTATTTGCTCGATGGAGGTCCAAATTTCTACCACCACTTAATGTGAAAAGATGTCTGTTAATGCTCTAATTTTTGAAATATTCCTCTGAGCCCTCAACCCTTTCATGAATGGAAAAAGGGAGGAGCTATCTGTTCACCTTAATGCCTTAAACCTGAATAAAATCGCCCTCCCCATCTAAGTTCTAGGAACCAAAATTCTAGTTTGTTTAATGTCTCCACATAGTATAATCTGTGGGTTACTAATCCAGTAACATAACCTCTATGCTGTTTTTCTTTGTCTACCAAAAGGCTAATTAAAATTTGAAGCACTCCTGTTCGAACATACTGAATGATAGTTGATGTACATTAATTTGGTTGAAACCTCTGCCTTCAATGTTGATTTAATTTACTGCATGGGCTTCGTATCTGGAATTGTTTGAGCCAGAAAATATGAGGAGAAAATGTAAGAAGCAAATGTGGAGATTGTGGAAAAAGAGGGGGAAAAGAAACATGATTTCGGACTAGCACAAGCATTGTTCGGCAAGGAAGAATTTATTTATTCTGCTTAGAGAATAGCCATTGTAGGTAGAAAATTAGCTTTTTTGTAGAACTTACTTTGAAGACTTAGTTTAATTTTCAAGTATTTGCTGTTGCAATACCCATAAATGAATCACTAAACACCAACAGTGGGCAAAAGGCCATTTAACTCTGGACACTCAAGTTTTTCCTTGAGATAGAAACTGCAGTATAATGAATAGGAACTTAAATATATTCAGGAAATCTTGGACTTTGCAGGCGTGGCTAGCATCTCTTGCTCATCTTAGAGGGTGTACTGTGCAACCCAAGACTACAACCAAGGAATTCAGCGCAGAGTGTGAATCAGACTTGAGGTTTTTCTTCTGTAAGGAATAGCAATGTTTTTAAAAATGTATTGATTCGAGGGGTGTGGGCTTTCCTGGTTTTTGACCTAGTTGCTGTGAAGCAATGGCAATATATTTCCAAATCAGAATGGAGAGGTCGGTAACACCCTATATTTGATGTCTTTGTCCTTCTAAATGATAGAATTATCGTGGATTTGGAATGTGCTGTCTAAGATGCCTTGGCGACTTGCTGGTGTTCATTTTGTAGGTGGTAGGCTGTGGTTAGCACTGTTGCCTCACAGTGCTAGGGATCCGGGTTCAATTTCAACCTTGGGTGACTGTCTATGTGGAGTTTACACGTTCTCCATCTCTGCGTGGGTTTCCTCCCACAGTTCAAAGATGTGCCAGTTAGGTGGATTGGCTATGGGAAATGTCAGATTATGGGGGCAGGGTTGGGATTTGGGGGTTTTGGGTGGTGCTCTTTGGAGGATGGGGCAGAGTTGATAGGCCAAATGGTCTGTTTCCACACTTTAGGGTTCTATGATCCATGATTGAACGTTGGTGATCGAGACTCTGAATGTTTGAGGATATAGCACCACTTAAATGGGCTGCTTTGTCTTCAATCTTGCCAAATTTCGAGTGTCATGAATTGTTTCCTGTGTTCCTAAGGACAATGTACAAAAATCAGGTTTAGCAACATCTCAGGTATTTTTGCTGTTCGAAATCACTTTAGTAATATTGAAAAGATCAATATGTTGCTCAAAATGAAAAGCTTCTCTTATGTTTATCTTTGAGAGGGAAGGGGAGAAAATGTTTTGTTACTTCTAATTACAATTAAATTTAATTACTTATGGCTGTGTCAGAGACTATCATGTGTCGTTTAGAATATACTCCATTATTTTTAAAGTATTGTGCAATATTATGAATCCATCACCACACTCAGGTACATTACTATTACATTCTAAAGACTATTTACTGCTGGATTACACCACTGGAAACTACTCATACAGGCAATTGAAGCCACCTTTAAGACTTAGAGATTGAACTCCTCCTTTCTTTTTGCTGAGTCCAATCTTAGCCTCTTCACTAAAACAAGCAAAAAGGACTACAATTGAGAACCTTTGTGGTCAATCGCTAAATAAACAGATAATGTCCAAAGATAATACTGGGATCTAACTGCTTGTTTAACTTGACCCGTTGTGATTTTCTTGCAAGAAATTTTAAGAAGTCAGACAAGAAGAGGTCCCAAATGTAAGGACACTTTTTAAAAAAAAAACTCTCAACTACTTTTTTTGTTATGACAACTATTCATTCAGGTCTTTGCAATGACTTCCTGCTGTCTGCCAGCTGTTTTGCCTGGAGACCATCAAGACTTTGCAGGTCTAGTTGAGATATTAGAATCTCCTAGGCCTCTAGTTGCTGTGATTAAGGTGATTGGCTGAGCACTTCAAACCTTGTTTGTAATCCCAACTCGCCTGGAATGGCCAGGAATCTCTCTGGATCAGCATCTGCAAGTGGCCAGAGGAAGCTTTCTGGGAGATAAATTGCATTACCAAAAGCGCTGGGAGCAGATTGTAGACAGCTTTGTCAAAAGTGTGTTTTGCTTTTCTGTCCTGTTTGGCCTGTACCATTTTTAATGCTGGCACTACATCTGTGGTGCGTGCACTCTTGGTGCTTGCAGTGCTGACCATCACAGTCCAATAGAAAAAGAAACAAAAGCAAAGATTCACAAGGATATTGCCAGGGTTGGAGGATGTGAGCTATAGGGAGAGGTTGAATAGGCTGGGGTTGTTTTCCCTGGAGCATCGGAGGCTGCAAGGTGACCTTTATAGAGGTTTATAAAATCATGAGGGGCATGGATAGGGTAAGTAGACAAAGTATTTTCCGTGGGGTGGGGGAGTCCAGAACTAGAGGGCATAGATTTAGAGTGAGAGGGGAAAGATATAAAAGAGACCTAAGCAACAACTTTTTCACAGATGGTGGTACGTGTATGGAATGAGCTGCCAGAGGAAGTGGTGGAGGCTGGTACAATTGCAACATTTAAAAGGCAGCTGGATGGGTATATGAATAGGAAGAGTTTGGAGGGATATGGGCCGAATGCTGGCAGGTGGGCCAAGATTGGGTTGGGATATCTGGTTGGCTCGGACGAGTTGGACTGAAGGGCCTGTTTCCGTGCTGTACATCTCTATAATTCTATAACTCCATAACTGCAGATGCTGGAAATCAGAAATAAAACCAAATTGCTGGAAAAACTCAGCAGGTCTAGTAGCACCTGTGGAGGAAAATGGGTTTAAACTTTCAGGTCCAGTCACCTTCCTTCAGTTCTTCAGGCAGTTCTGAAGAAGGTTCTCTGGACCTGAAACATAAACTAATTTCTCTTCTCAGATGCTGCCAGACCTGCTGAGTTTTTCCGGCAATTTGTTTTTGTTTCTGATAGTCCAGTAGGAAGTTCTCTCGTTACTCTATGCTAGTTATATGTGAGTGCTTTACTCTTGAATGAAATGTGCAAATTGTATTGCTGTAGTTCTAATTTGTTACTGCAGGTCTGGTGAAGGACTCTTAAATGATCCAGGGACAATCTGAGCTGGAGCTGGGAGTTTTCAGAAATGGATGGGATTGTCTTTTATGTAAATCAGGGCAGGGTGATCATTCACAAAATGAAGTGCACTTTTCACCTTAATTTCTTGAGGCAGAGTGATACTTTGCGTATATTTGGAGGCTGAAAGCTGCTTGCACAAAAGTGTCAGGTGATTCAGCTTCCAGTTGAACAGTCAGCGAATTTTGATGACTTCAAGTCTTAAATCAATGTCAGATTTGCAAGACAGCAGGTTTATTTTCATAAAATAAATTTGGGCTAGAGCCACTTCTACTAAAGTGGCAAGATATTCATATTTCACCTCAGATATTGCTAATTTTCCAGTGTTTTCAGTTTGCAGTTTGGATGCCTGCACCTAGTGAATGAAAGTTTTTCTTTTTTTAAAAAAACTGCTGATTTGGTTATGTTTTCAATCCAGTGGGCAAGCTGTCAGTATACTGTGTAGTTACTTACTGTAATCTGACTTTCTCATTAAATTCAATGTGGTTTAATTATCATTTTACTTTTGTTGTTGCCCTTTTCGTTATTAGTCTCCACTGTTTTTGAAACTGTAGTCCTCGAGTCCATTAGATGTGTTTTTTTGATACCTGTTGACATCTGGCCAAGTGTTTACATCAGCTAACCCCCGAGAATGTGTCAATATTTGCAATTGTTCCGAGACCAATTGTGCCATGCCACTAGCTGATGCCTCCCAAAGGAGTGTATGCAATTCTTGCTCTTGTCCACGGGACACTTGTCCAGAGTTAAAACTATGGCTAGTGTTTTTAATGCACATGTCAAGCTGTGACATGACATTCCAACTCAATGTTCTGACCAATGAATGCAAGCATGCCAAAAGGCGGCGGCATCACCCTATCTACCTGTGACTCAACTTTCAAGGAACTATGCACCTGCATCCCAAAGTCTCTCTGGCAACACTCCCCAGCTCCCTACCATTAACTGTATAAGTCCTGCCCTGATTTGCCTCCCCATCATGCAACACTCCTACATTTATCTAAATTAAATTCCATCTGCCACTCCTTGGCCCACTGGCCCATCTGATCAAGGTGCCGTTGTACTCTGACATCTTATTTGTCCACTATACCACCTATTCTGGTGTCATCTGCAAACTTACTGACCATACCTCTTATGTTCACATCAAAATTATTTATATCATGACAAAAAGCAATGTACCCAGCACTGTTTCTTGTGGACACAACTGGTTGCAGGCCTCCAGTCCAAAAAGCAGCCTTCACTAAAACTCTCTCTATTGCCTACCTTCAACCCAATTTTGTATCCAATTTGCTAGCTCCCTGTATGATCTAACCTTATTAACTAGTCTACTATGCGGCACCTTGTCGAGCATTTTGCTGAAGTCTATGTAGGCAATGTCTACATCTCTGCCTTTACCAGTCGTCTTTGTCACCTCTTCAAAAAAAAAACTCCAAGTTAATGAGACATGATTTCCCATGCACAGCCATGCTGACCACCCCACTCACTCCTTGCCTTTTCAAATGCATGTAGATTCTGTCCCTCAAAATACTGTCTAACAACTTTGCTATTGATGTAAGGCTATAGTTCCCTGGCTTTTCATTACAGCCTTTCTTAAATAACAGCACTACATTTGTCAACTCCCAGTCTTCTGGCACCTCACCAGTGGCTGTCGATGATGTAAATAATCTCAGCAAGGGGCCCAGCAATCTCTTTCCTAGCTATCCACATGTTTTGGGAAGCATCTGATCAAGTCCTGGGGATTTATCCACTTTTTATGTATTTTAATACTTCCAGCACCACTACTTCAGTATTATGAACTCTTTCAAAGACATCAATATTTATTTCCCCAAGTTCCTTAGCTTTCAAGTCCTCCATAGTAAATATTGACAAAATATTTGTGTACTATCTCGCCAATCTCCTGGGGATCCATAATTGGATGGCCATACTATACTTTAAGGGGCCCTATTTTCTCCCTAGTTACTCTTTTTGGTCTGCTGACTTCCCTCTTCAGTAGATTCTTACTGCCCTTTATACTCCTTCAAGGATTGCTTCAAACCCAGCTGTTTATGCCGCTTCCTTTGTATTGATCAGAGCCTCAATTTCTCTTGTTATCCAGCATTCCATACCGGTTTATCCATGAAACTAACAGGAGCATACTGTCTCTGAATTCTCATCATGTCATTTTTAAAGACTTCCCAACCATCCCTTTTATGTGCGAATAGCCTCCCCCATTCAATTTTTGAAAGCTCCTGTCTAATGCTGTCAAAATTGGCAGTACTCCAATTTAGAACTTTAATTTTCGATCAAGTCTGTCTATTTCCATAACTATTTTATGATCACTGGACCCAATGTGCTCCCCCAGTGACACCTCAGTCACTTGTCCTGTCTTTCTTCCTAAGAGAAGATCAAGTATTGTTCGTTCTCTAGTAGGTGCATCCACATATTGAATAAGAAAGTTTTCTCGTACACAATAACAAATCTCTTCCCATCCAAACCCTTTACACTATGACAATCCCAGTTTATATTTGGAAAGTTAAAATCCCGACATTTACAACCATATTTTTCTTACGGATATCCGAGATCTCTTTACATACTTGCTTCTCAATTTCCTGCTGACTATTGCAGTGGCCTATATTACAATCTCAATAAGGTGATCATTTCTTTCTTTAAGTTCCACCCATATAACTTCACTGGATGATCTCCTAGGAATATTCTCCCTAAGTAGAAGTGTAATGTTATCTCCAATCAGAAACACCACTCGCCCTCCTCTTTGTCCCCTTTTCTATCCTTCCTGTAGTATCCATATCATGGTACATTAAGCTGCAAGTCTTGTCCATCCCTAAGCCAGGTTTCTGTAATAGCTGTGTTATCCCGTCCCATGTTCCCAACCATGCCTGAAATTCATCTGCCTTACCTGCTTCTTGCATTGAAGTAAGTGTAGTTGAATTTATCGGTCTTATCTCATTATCTGCCAATCTGTCTTGTCTGTCTTGACTGTTAGACTTCCTCCCCTTACCTACTTATGTACTTCTACCATTGTCAGGCTTTTCTCTTTTCTCATGATTACTTTGGTGTCTTCCAACATTTCCCTCGCTGCCTCATCCCAAGCAGCACTAGCAAATTTCGCCACAAGGATATTGGTCCTCTTCCAATTTGGGTGGAACCTGTTGCTCTTATACAGGTCATTTCTGAAGGAATCCCTGTGGTCCAAAAATGTGTCAGAGTCATAGAGATGTACAGCACGGAAAGTCCTTGTCCTTTACACCAGTCCCTCAGCCATGCATTCATCTGCTCTATCCTCCTTTTCCTACTCTCACTAGCCAGCGGGGTCTGTAATAGTCCAGATATTTCTACCCTCGAGGGCCTACTTTTTGACCTCCTGCCCAGTTTCCTACATTCTCCCTGCAGAACCTCATCCTTTTCCCTGCCTATGTTGTTGGTACCAATGTGCTGAAGACCTCCAGCTGGCCACTCCCCTTTCAGAATATTTTGCACCCGCTCCCACACAACCTTGACCCTGGCAGCAGGGAGGCAGCATACCATCCTGATATCTCTCTGGCTGCAGAAACATCTGTCTGTGCCCCTGACTAGCGAGTCCCCTGTTAGTATCGATCGCTTGGAACCTGACATACTCCTCATTACATACGAGCCAGTCACGGTGTCAGAAACCATTCTATCAGTCCTGGCTCATCAGATTTCAGAAGTTGGCTCTTCTTTCATGTAAACAAAGCTCCTACATGAATTTACAGTTTCTACAATTGATTTTTTTTTAATAGTTGTATCAAATTTGTAGCACATATTTGTCTCTAGGCTGTCGGGTTTAGTCAGTTATTGCAAGATTGGATTACAGGATCTTTGCTGAAAAAAATATCAGAATGCAATTCCCATGTCTCGGGTATCATGCCAGTCAGTGTTTAGGAATGGCATTCATGTTAGATTCTAAACATCATGAAGTCTAAGCTTGACCAGTTCCTTAACATAGATCCAATTATTGCACAATTATTCCCTTGTGCAATTCATGAATTTCCCTGGAATAGTTCAATCAGTTTCAGAACTGAGTCACTGAATTAAAAAGATCTAATTTTCATTCTGTCTCCTCCCCCCCTCCCCTCTCTTTCACTCTCCCCACCCCATCACCACCTGTCATAATCTAACCAGGGATATTCAGGAAAATACAAATGGGATGGATAATTGAAGCAAAAATTCAAGTGCCACCATGTTTCATTCAGAAAGTCTCAATAATTTTATTTCTTTGATGCTCCTGGATCTTTGGTACTGACTCTGTCAAGTTCTGCTGTTGAAATCTTTTACAGAAATTGCTCAGTGTGACACACAACATTTTGATGATCTAGGTTAATATTTCCCCCTTTGGAACTTTCTCCTCAAACTAGGGAATTTAACAATTGGATAATGTAAAAACCAGTATAATCTTCTCATTGTTTGCACCCTATGCACTTGTTTTTTTTTTCTGAGCATTCTCTTTATATATTATGAAACTTGCTAATGAAAAGCATTTTTTATAATCCAAATTAAAAGCAATGTTCTGTCAAAGCTGTGCAAGGCCAAGCAACTTTCAGAACTATATCATGCATGCCATGACAGGACATGGGAAATGCACAACCATAATCCCATTAAGGTACACATATGCTGTGTTCATATAGTAATTTTAAATACAGTTATTTATGAAAGTCTTTTAAATCTATCATGAATGAGGTGATAATGTCTATTTTTTTAAAAATTACTTGAGGTTTCTTGTATCTTGTTCACTCCAACATTTGATGGGATTATTATTATTAAAGGATTTCCGCCCATGTAGTTGAAAATAGTTTTGTATGGGGCATGAGCCAATTCTGATCAAATATGCATACATAAAGGAAGTAAGTGCACTTACTTAACGAACTTACCCTAAAACTGAAACAATACTGGAAAGAACGAAAATAGTTTTCTAAAATGTTTTGTATTGGGGGAAGGAATGCATTTTTAAAAAATCTAAGTTGGATCACTTGAAAAATAATTCAGCATCAACTTAACTCTGCGCAAGGCAGGGCAGGTGACTGAGGTAACTGAGGTGTCAGTGGGGGGGAGCACTTTGGGGCCAGCGACCATAATTCTATTCGTTTTAAAATAGTGATGGAAAAGGATAGACCAGATCTAAAAGTTAAAGTTCTAAATTGGAGAAAGGCCAATTTTGACAGTAATAGGCAAGAACTTTCAAAAGCTGATTGGAGGCAGATGTTCGCAGGTAAAGGGACGGCTGGAAACTGGGAAGCCTTCAGAAATGAGATAAGGATCCAGAGAAAGTATATTCCTGTCAGGGTGAAAGGGAAGGCTGGTAGGTATAGGGAATGCTGGATGACTAAAGAAATTGAGGGTTTGGTTAAGAAAAAGAAGGAAGCATATGTCAGGTATAGACAGGATAGATCGAGTGAATCCTTAGAAGAGTATAAAGGAAGTAGGAGTATACTTAAGAGGGAAATCAGGAGGGCAAAACGGGGACATGAGATAGCTTTGGCAAATAGAATTAAGGAGAATCCAAAGGGTTTTTACAAATATATTAAGGACAAAAGGGTAACTAGGGAGAGAATAGGGCCCCTCAAAGATCAGCTAGGTGGCCTCTGTGTGGAGCCACAGAAAATGGAGATACTAAATGAATATTTTGCATCAGTATTTACACTGAAAAAGGATATGGAAGATATAGACTGTAGGGAAATAGATGGTGACATCTTGCAAAATGTCCAGATTACAGAGGAGGAAGCGCTGGATGTCTTGAAATGGTTAAAGGTGGATAAATCCCCAGGAACTGATCAGGTGTACCCGAGAACTCTGTGGGAAGCTAGAGAAGTGATTGCTGGGCCTCTTGCTGAGATATTTGTATCATCGATAGTCACAGGTGAGGTGCTGGAAGACTGGAGGTTGGCAAACGTGGTGCCACTGTTTAAGAAGGGCGGTAAAAAGAAGTCAGGGAACAATAGACTGGTGAGCCTGACCTCGGTGGTGGGCAAGTTGTTGGAGAGAATCCTGAGGGACAAGATGTACATGTATTTGGAAAGCGAGGACTGATTCAGGATAGTCAGCATGGCTTTGTGCATGGGAAATCATGTCTCACAAACTTGATTGAGTTTTTTTGTTGAAATAACAAAGAAGATTGATGAGGGCAGAGCAGTAGATGTGATCTATATGGACTTCAGTAAGGTGTTTGACAAGGTTCCCCATGGGAGACTGATTAGCATGGATAGATCTCACGGAATATAGGGAGAACTAGCCATTTGGATACAGAACTGGCTCAAAGTTAGAAGACAGAGGGTGGTGATGGAGGGTTGTTTTTCAGACTGGAGGCCTGTGACCAGTGGAGTGCCACAAGGATTGGTGCTGGGCCCTTTACCTTTTGTCATTTATGTAAATGATTTGGATGCGAGCAGAAGAGGTACAGTTAGTAAGTTTGCAGATGACACCAAAATTGGAGGTATAGTGGACAATGAAGAGGGTTACCTCAGACTACAACAGGATCTGGACCAGATGGGCCAATGGGCCGAGAAGTGGCAGATGAAGTTTAATTCTGATAAATGCGAGGTGCTGCATTTTGGGAAAGCAAATTTTAGCAGGACTTATACACTTAATGGTAAGGTCCTAGGGAGTGTTGCTGAACAAAGAGACCTTGGAGTGCAGGTTTATAGCTCCTTGAAAGTGGAGTCGCAGGTAGATAGGATAGTGAAGGCGGCGTTTGGTACTTAGAGTATCGAGTACAGGAGTTGGGAGGTCATGTTGCGGCTGTACAGGACATTGGTTAGGCCACTGTTGGAATATTGCGTGCAATTCTGGTCTCCTTCCTATCTGAAAGATGTGAAACCTGAAAGGGTTCAGAAAAGATTTACAAGGATGTTGTCAGGGTTGGAGGATATGAGCTACGGAGCGAGGCTGAACAGGCTGGGGCTGTTTTCCTTGGAGCGTCGGAGGCTGAGGGGTAACCTGATGGAGGTTTACAAAATCATGAGGGGCATGGATAGGAAAAATAGACAACGTCTTTTCCCTGGGGCCGGGGAGTCCAGAACTAGAGGGCATAGGTTTAGGGTGAAAGGGGAAAGATATAAAAGAGACCTAAGAGGCAACGTTTTCACGCAGAGGGTGGTACGTGTATGGAATGAGCTGCTAGAGGATGTGGTGGAGGCTGTACAGTTGCAACATTTAAGAGGCATTTGGATGGGTATATGAATAGGAAGGGTTTGGAGGGATATGGGCTGGGTGCTGGCAGGTGGGACTAGATTGGGTTGGGATATCTGGTCGGCATAGACGGGTTGGACCGAAGGGTCTGTTTCCGTGCTGTACATCTCTATGACTCTAAGTAGCAAATTATTGAAAGTTGGAGTAAAGGCAATGGCCACAAGGCCAATTAGGTTTGTTTCAATGTTTATCTTCCCATGAACCAACTTCTCTAATTCCAAACTTCGTGTTTCTTCTCCCATTTAATATACCCTGTTTCCAGGCAAGAGTTTAATTATTTTTTAAAACCATTTCTATTAAATTTGTTTTGGAGATTCAACATTATTCCCACTTTTATTTGTGCAAATATAATTTTCTAACCTCCCTTCTTTGTGAGCTTAACCTTACATCCACAGAATTAATTGCTTTTGTTTGCAAGTAGTTAAGTATTTACCTGACCATGATCTTTCATAACCATGAACATTTGTTAGATTACTCTTTAAGCTTCTCAGTTTTACGAAGGTGTCCTGATTTACCCAGACCTCCTTCATAACAGAAACCCCTTATTCTTGTTAATATTATGATCTGAGATGATATTCCTGGATAAATATGATCCCAGAAAGAAACCCAGCTTGATAAATTATGTTAATTTTTTTCCTGGTGCTTAGTCACTGAAGCATTTTTACACAAGGCTGCATTCGTTCCTTAACAACAGAAAATATTTTTAAACGCAGAGCTATAGTTCGAGCAATTACAAAGACCTTAACGAAAGCAGCAGCACAGAGTTTCAATCTGTTCCCAACATTCGGGTTTTACAGATATCCAATCCCTGACCACTTTCACTTCTATCTCAATTCTTAAGTTTTTTTACAGTCATACAGCACGGAAACAGACCCATAAGTCCAACTTGTCTGTGCTGACAAGACATCCCAATCTGACCTAGTTCCATTTGCCAGTACTTGGTCCATATTACTGTAAACCCTTTCTATTCATTTACCTATCCAGACGTTGTAATTGGATGTAGGTTTGCTTGCTGAGCTGTCAAGGTTCATTTCCAGATGTTTGCTACCCTACTAGGTAACATCATCAGTGGGCCTCATGCTGAAAATTCCTTCTTTCTATTTATATATTTGGATTTCTTTGGATGTTATTTCCCGTGGTGAAGTCATTTCCTGTGGTGAAGTCACTTCCTGTTCCTTTTCTCAGGAGGTGGTAGATGGGGTCTAACTCGTGTGTTTGTTGATAGAGTCCCAGTAGGAATGCCATGCTTCTAGGAATTCTCGTGTGTGTCTTTGTTTGGACACACACATTGGACAAACAGGCAGAAAACTAGCCACCAGGATACATGAACACCAACTAGTCACAAAAAGACATGACCTTCTCTCACTAGTATCCTCACATACAGATGAGGAAGGACACCGCTTCGACTGGGACAACACATCCATTTTAGGACAAGGCAAACAGACACGCACAAGAATTCCTAGAAGCATGGCATTCCAACTGGAACTCTATCAACAATCCCATCGAGTTAGACCCCATCTACCACCCCCTGAGAAAAGGAACAGAAAGTGACTTCACCACAGGAAATAACATCACCACAGGGAATGACCTCACCAACTCAAAGAAATCCAAACACATAAATAGAAAGCAGGAGTTTTCACCATTGCTTCACCTGAGGCCCACTGAAGATGTTACCTAATAAAGTAACGAAACGTCTGGATATGAACCTTCCAGCTTAGTGAGCAAACCTACATCCAAAACCTCAACCGGAGCTACAAATCTTCTCAAAACACGCTGAGACTTTGTAATCCCCCCCCCCCCTCCAAGGAAAAAGACCTTAGCTATTCACCCTAACCATGCCCTTCCAGTTGCTTTTCCTTGGACTACAGGGACTGTGACTGTTTCACAATTTCTTTCCAAATCTGCTACCATAAAGCTTTCACGATCCTGGTGACCTAAATCTTTTCACCGTGTTCTCCCAACTTAGAAAACCCAGAAACTGAAACACTTCAGCCAAAGGTAACTGGTTCCCCTGGATTAAAAACCTGATTCTTATTCTAGAAGAAATTGTCCCCTCTGAACTGAATTCCTATATTCTCCTGAATGAATACCTTGAATCTTCTGTTCCAAAGTCAAAGCTAAACTGATTTTCTTGTCTGTTGTAAACTCCTCAGTTAAAACTGCAGGGCCTCTGCCAGGCACTTACTTGACTGCAATCGCGCGTGTTCTTTTTTGGCATTGATTAGCTTGTGTCACTCTTCCTAATGATGTTTTGATTTGCTCCAAAGAAAAGCCCGCACAAAACTGAATCACATTCGTCTTCCATTATTTTAAAAATCAAATCCAGAAATGCAAAATATATATTGAGCATCTTTCATCACAGCATTTTAAAATATATTGTATATTTTCAATTGCTTTTCTATCCTCCTTGTATTCTAGTACAGGGAATAGGTTAACTCACTTGGATGGATGGCTGGTTTGCCATACAAAGAGATGCCAACAGCATAGTTTCAGTTCCTGCACCAGCTGAGATTACCATGAAGGACTCTGCTTCTCAACTTCACCCCTTGCCTGAGGTGTGGTGACCCAACAGTTAACCCGCCAGCAGTTGTCTCTCTCTAATGAGAAAGCAGTCGAATGGGTCGAATGTGACTATAGCTGCTTTACTTATTGTTGCACTCAAAACTATAGCTAAATCTCTTATCAATGTGTCATCTAAAATTTGTTCAAGCTCACCATTACCTTTTCGCTATTTGCATCTTTCACAAGGATTTATAACCTCACCTGCTTGAGCATGCAAAAATGTTCGTTCTTTCTGCTCTTCTCAGTTTGAAATGTCACCCTTTCTACTGTTTAGTTCCTTTCCCTAATTTTATTTTCAATCCTGTATAGTTTTCTCATTGGCAATTTTCCCAATGATCATTCTTTTTAAGAAGGAAATACTTAAGGCAAAAAATGTAGATACTATGTGTTCGTTTCAGTTACTATGTTAACCTTCCCATGGTTATCTTTCTTAAAATGGCCATCCGACACGATAGGACATCTCTGTTGCTTTCCTGCCAAATTAAACCATGTACTAATCACAAGGTATTTTGACACATTGCTATTTATTCATTTTGGCACAATAATCTAATGTACCTACTGCGAGTTCCCAATGTAAATTCATGCCTACCAATGTGATGCTGTTAACTTTTTTAAAAAAAATTTTTAAATCGACAGTTTTTGTTTACAACATTTGCCCTTTTTTTTAATGTGCAGTCTGGACATTTTCGTTTGCAATACCAATATCAATACCTTTTGTTAAACCAGTCATTTTGCTGCATTATAATGTTAACGTATAGCCCTTCAGCACTGAGAAATAAGTGAATATTATGGTCGCCAGATACATAAGATTCCTGGCCTCTGTACTAGACTCCAAAGGTAATAGTAAAATGTTATGTCTTGAGACCATTTTTCACCCAGACTTGTTGAAATTTCTAACCCAGATGCCTAGTACGTTATTCATTACGATTTATAGTTTGGCAAGTAAAGTTAGAATTTAACTCAAAAATGAATTTTGTTTAAAAAAACTATTTGACCCCACTACTTATTACACTGGGGCTTTCAGGTCTCTCTCTTACTTTTATTCTGGGGATGATCAGGTTTTGCTGAAAATGAGCAATCATAAGCTGTTGAAAATCATAAACAAAGTCAGTGTAAAGAAAAACTAGAATTTTGAAGGAGTTTATACCAATTGTATTTTTTTAATCAAGATCTTCTACATCCAAAATGATGAGTTTAATCTGAACTAGATGACTGGGTATGACACTTGTGGCCCCATGAAATGCTTTCTAAGACTTTGTTTAAACAATGGATTGAAATACCTGGCTTTTATGGTGTCTACTTGCAATTAGTTTCTTGACCCCATTATAGCCTTCTATCCTTCATCAAAGCCTTACAACATTTGTTTTATTTTCTCACCCTAGGCTGTTCTCCCTGATCAGGTTCACTCTCCCAAAAACATTTCGCTTTCAATTTTCAAAGCTAATTTGCAGAATTTCCATTAATTTCTATCTCTCCAATGACTATGTGACCAAAGCTGATCTTCAGGCAAGTTAAGGACTGTATGAATTGGCTTTTCTAATTCCTTGTCAAGCTATTAAAATAATTTATTTGCTGAAATAGGTTCTATTCTATTTCCAGCACCAATGGAGTAATGTACTTGTTTAAGCATCTTTAAATGAGTAGACGAAATGAAAAGCCTAATCCATTTTGTATTGTGGTTGCTAGTTTTCAGAACCTACCAGTTCCTCAATGCTGAGGCCTAAACTGACTCTAATCTCTTCTAATATAGATACCCCTGTCATCAGCTAAGAATTAATATTCCACTTAATTGTTCCTAGGAAAACAGAACCTTAAGCAATTTCCAGGAAAACACAATTTGCAGCACTAACCTATGCCTTTATTAATTTTGAACTGCTTTTGTATATCTCAACCAGTAAGTCATCTAGCACTGTTGTTAAAACTTGAATTTTCCCCAAATCCAGGCAAAAAAAAGCACCTAGAAAAAATGTTGCAAGACTTCTGATAATATGCACATATTGGCCAGCAATAACTCATTGTTTTGATTTATCCCCAACTTTTGCAAAATTTAGCAGACCTTTCTGATTTGCCCTGCATTGTCTTTTTAGTTTTGTCCTTCTCTCATTATTTAACTTATCCCCCTTTCCTTTTCACTTGTCTCCTCCCCTTTCTCTCTCTTCCCCCCCCC
>NC_057718.1:36517808-36638975 GCF_004010195.1 Chiloscyllium plagiosum | reverse complement strand
CCTCCCCTCTCCCTCCCTCCTCCCCTCTCCCTCCCTCCTCCCCTCTCCGAGGATAAGAGCATCTGATACATGGGAATGCTACCACCTGCAAATTCTCCTCCATGCTACACACCATCTTGACTTGGATGTACATCGCCGCCTCTACATTAACATGGGGTTAAAATCTGGAATCGTCTTCCAAACAGCACTGTGGGTGTACCCACACTTCAGGAATTGTAATGGTTCGTGCAGGCAGTTCACCACATCTTCGTCTGAAATTAAACATGTTCAGTAAATATTCACCTAGCCAGTGATGCCCACATCCCATAAACAAGTATCAAAAACAACTTTCCAAACATTGTCTGTACCTAAGAAGTCCATTAAACCTATTGAGTCTGGGTTCGACCCCTATTGTCTGAGCTGTTGCTTAATCATCATATGGCAATGCATTGACCTCTCAATATTTATCATTGATTGTTAAAACAAAGATAACCCTTAGACATTATAGTTCAGCTCTAACAATTCTCAGGATGTTGATGGAATCCAGAACAGAGTTCACTCATGTTTTACTTCCATGAACTTTGACAACTTGGCCTCTATCATGGTCACCAATTACTAAAATTTATTTTACTTCCATCTTTGCATGTGACTACTATCTTTTGAATAATATAGAGCTCTTTGCTTGTTTGTTTGATATTTCCCTGGTGATTTGCAGTAAGGACATAGTGTGGTTGGTTTGTATGGAAAACAAAAACTCCAGGAACAATTTTTTTCCAGTTAATCTGTTATTTCGCTTAGCTGGTATTATCTTTTGAAACTTTGGTAGCATTTAATGTGACATCTTTCTTCCATATTTTGTTTTCTGCATTGGGGATGTTTGCTGGAAGCATGAAGGATCTTGTTTTTAACATAGTAGCAGTAAACGATGGGAATGTTCAGCAGTGCTGGCAGCGTTTGTGGAGAAAAACAGTTAAAGTGGTGAAGTTAGGAACAATCTTAATATCATGAAACATAACTGCAATATTCTAACTGTATATTTGCATCACCAGTGTGTAATAATGGGAACGAAGTTCAATAACTCCCTTAAAGCATTCTGTTCTTCAATTAACGTATGTCTGTTGATTGGGACGAATGAGTACACCAGTATTTTGCTGCCTATTCATTTCAGTGATTATAGTGCTAACTGCTGTTGGTATTCCTGGACACATCAGCAAGGGACCAGTATTGTAAGTGACTTGCATTATTCAAAATTAGCCTGTAAACACTTGAAGGAGAGACCAAGCCTAAATTAGAAGAGTATCTTCATTAGCATCTCCATGCAATCAATTAGCAGGACTGTGAATGTCTTTTCAAGTAATATGCTAGCATGCACATCCTAAAAGTAAACATGTGAGGCTCCTTTTTTCCAAGAATCATAATTAACTTTGAAATAGTACCCTAAAGATAGGAGGGGAATTTCTATTTTCCCTTTAAAACAATATAAGCATTATTCTTTGCAGCAAGCACTTGCATGCTATGATAAGAAATGGGCTTTCAGTTGGCTGGAAATATGAAAGTGAAAGTCATTAGAATAATTTTTGAACACCTATTTACACTTCTAACATAAACAAGGAAAACAACATGATAATAGAGAGTTTAAGCTTTTTTTTTAAGCTGGGAGTAGTGTATAGTTGGATTAGGAAAGAAAGACTTGCTGTGATATAGTAGCTTCATGACATCAGGATATCACAAATGCTTTACAGTTAACAAAGGTTTTGGTTTTGAAGTGTCATCATGTACAATGTAGGAAAAATTAGGAAAAAAAGGGTTAAAGTTAACAAACAAAATGCGGGAGGAAAATGGTTAACAGTGGCAGTGTAGATCTTTAAAAGAAAGCTGTTTTTGCTTTGTATTGCTTAGGGCTAATGTTCCAGCTACATTGCCATGACATGACTTGCAGCATGTCAGTACATGAGCTCGTATCTTACTCTTTGGTGAGGACTGGGGGAATGTGGTATCAGAGCTTGGTTACTCACCTGTTATACTTCAGTGCTTCAGTATTGGAGCCACACTCCATTCTTTCGCAGAACTTGGATTATCCATGGCTAAAACATGGAAATTGTACATTTCTTCATTTTTACATTACACAATAAATTAAATTCAGTGTTTTTTTAAATCAAACATCATTGCACATTTATTGCCAGTGTTCTTTTTAGCTCAGTTTCCATCTTACAAATATCCTTTTGCAAGCTTCTTTGATCTTAAGAATTCACTATGCTTGTTTGGGTATCCCCTGAAGGTTTCAAATCTCCTCTATATCTCAATGTAAATTATTGAAGTGGACAATGAACAGAGGTGTTCAGTACCACCATCACCAATTCAAGTTCCTTTCATATTTGAGTAATCTCATCTGTGATACTATTACCATGTGCTAAATTTTGCTTAGCAACTTGACCTATGTATATTCCTTTCCAGTCTCTTTGGGCAGAATCTTCTTAGGGCCTGAAAATGTTGTTTATGACGAGATTTATGATAGAATCACAGGATAAACCCAGGGTGGACTTGTGTAGACATTGAGAGTAATCCATTGCACTGCCTTTGTGTTTGCTGAGTGGTAAGGCGAGTTTCTCATTAGTCAGTGGCAAGTAGCAGTGTTATAACCCTTTTAATGCTGCAGTTTGCCTCAGTCAGATGCGACTTCTATCTTATTACACTCCAAGCAAGCTAAGTGTCAAGAACACTCGATACAGAAGTCTGGCCAGGAATAGCAACTTCAGCTCACTGCTGGTTGCGTGGAAACTCCATGTTGCTCAAAATCAAATAGCATGTCTGGGATGATCTGTGGGTACCAGCACCAATCACTCCTCATCCAACATTTGCCCCATCTTCATGATCATCATGACACCCTTCCAATCCACTTGTAGTCCATTTCAGAAGCAAAGACTTGCATTGCATGGCACACCAGAATCTCACATTGCAAGACTCCTGCAAGGGCATCTTTGAGTGCAGTGACTGGTTTTCGGCTCACAGATTGAATCAGTCTGTATCTCAGGACTGCTGACTTATCAACCAACCCGCATGTTCACAGCATCCATGCCTTGCAAGTGACCATGTGGGGAAAAATGGATATGACTGGTTCTCAGTCCATTCAAGGAAGGTGGGTAGGCATGACAGTCCACAGGTTGGTCATCTGCTTGGGCTGCTCCATTGTCAGTGGATCCGTCTATCTACATTCCTGGGAGTGAGCAACAGTTAGGGCCAGTGCACGTTGTCTGAGAAATTGCATATCATCAGTCAGGGAGCTGAAAACATAAGAACTGGAGCAGAAGTAAGCTGTCTGGCCCTTCGAGCCTGCTCTGCCATTCAATATGATCATGGCTGATCATTTTGTGAACACAGATCCACTTAGCCACGCTCTCACTGTATCCCTTAATTCCTTTATTGTTCAAAAAGAAAATCTCTCTTGGCTTTGAAAACGTTTACTGAAGTAGCATCAACTACTTCACTGGGCAAGGAATTCCATAGATTTACAACCCTCTGGGTGAAGAAGTTCCTTCTCATTTCAGTCCTAAATCTGCTTCCTCTAATCTTGAGGCTTTGCCCTCTTGTCATGGTTTCACCTGTCAGTGGAAGCATTCTATCTTATCTGTACCTTTCATAATTTTGTTTCTATAAGATCCCCACCTTATTCTTCTGAATTCCAATGAATATAATCCTGTCTACTCAGTCTCTCCTCATAAGCCAACCCCCTCAACTATGGAATCAACCTAGTGAACCTTCTCTGCACCCATTCCAGTGCCAGTCCATCCTTTCTCAAATAAGGAGACCGAAACTGCACACAGTACTCCAGGAGTGGCCTCACCAGCACCCCATACAGCTGCAACATAACCTCCCTGCTTTTAAATGCAATCCCTTTAGCAATGAAGTATGAAATGCCATTTGCCACCTTAATTACTTGTTGTACCTGCAGACCAACCTTCTGTGATTCATGCACACGGGCACCCAGGTCCTTCTGCACAGCAGCATGCTGCAACTTTTTAACTATTCAAATAATAATCCTTTTTACTATTACTCCTACCAAAATGGATGACTTCGCATTTATTAACATTGTATTCCATCTGCTAGACCTTTGCCCTCTCATTCAAGTATCTATATTCCTCTGCAAAGTTTCCCAGTCCTCTGCGCATTTTGCTCTGCCACTCATCTTCGTGTCATCTGCAAACTTTGACATGCTACACATGGTCCCTAACTCCAAGTCATCTGTATAAATTGTGAATAATTGTGGTTCCAACACTGAGCCCTGAGGCACACTACTAGTCTCTGCCAGCCAGAATAGCACTCATTTATCCCAGCTCTTTGCTTCCCGTTCGTCAACCAATCCTCTATCCATGCTACTACTTTACCTGTAATGCCATGCATCCTTATCTTATGCCGCAGCCTCTGTGTGGCACCTTGTCAAAGGCCTTTTGGAAATCTAGGTCCACCACATCGACTGGATCATTGTTGTCCACCGTGCTTGTAATGATTAGATTAAATTAGATTACTTCAGCCCAAAAAGTCCACACCGACCCTCTGAAGAGCAACCCACCAGACCCATTCCCCTACATTTACCCCTTCACCTAACACTACGGGAAGTTTAGCATGGCCAATTCACCTAACCTGCACGTTTTTGGACTGTGGGAGGAAACCGGAACACCTGGAGGAAACCTACACAGACACTGGGAGAATGTGCAAACTCCACACACAGTTGCCTGAGGTGGGAACCCGGATCTCTGGCACTGTGAGGCAGCTGTGCTAACCACTGTGCCACCGTGCTGTCCACGCTTCATAGAATTTCAAATTCCAAAACACAGCAGTCAGGGGTTTTGTCAGCTCATCTTTGGGGACTGCTTGTTGAAATCGGTCAGATTTCTGAGGTGAATACAGTCTGTTCTTCTGTAATGTGGTAGTTACATTCTCGTGGGACTTAGCGTTATAGGAAATCGTGCAATAGAAATAATGGAGTCTATGGGAAAAACAGGTTGGGGGCGGACTACCAAAAATATCAGAAAAAATTGAAACAAATATAATAATCCTGATACAAATGATAGCATAGTCAAAGTAAATATTGATATCATATATTTTAATGAAATAATACAATAAATTTAAGCACATTACCCTGAAAAATTGGAAAGTAATTTGGAGGGATTTCTGAGTTTGCTGAGTTACAGTACTGTATTAAGACAGGGGCTGTGGTTCATCAGCATCATCACTTTTAGCTGCAGGTTTCGTCACCAACCAAGATTTTTTTCACCTGGATGGTTCCTGTTTACATTCTTGCAACTTTGTCCTTCCATATTCGTGGAAAACACAACAAGATTTGCAAAAAACAGGGCTGAAAATTACTGAGTACAGTACTGTACATTTCAGGAAGCACTCTAGTTTAAAAAAAATTGTTCACCAATTGTGTTACATCCAAATCGCTTTGACGAAATGTGCATTATAGGAGAATGACCTGTACAGTTCTGGAAGCCTTTGGTTTGTTGTGGGGAGAAAGGAGGCCTGTAGAGACAGTGGGGTGATTACTGCCAAAAGGGGTGTGTAGTCTCAACTGAGGGTGGAATGCAGACACATCTGGAGCGATTAGAGACGATGACGGTGATGAGTAAGATTTCAAGGTATACGAAGGTATGCAGATCAGCATTAAGGGGTTGATGAGTTATTGACATTAACCACCATCATGGCCTCTATGGTGAGAACATACAGGAGCAAGATGGACATCACTAAGATATAATGTTCAGGAGACAAGAGAGTGTTGGAAACAAAGTTTAATGCTGTGGGTTTCCACATGGGTTTGGGTTAGAAATAGGTTGTCAGGGTAGAGAGAGATAAAAGATAACATGGCATTCTCTGGGGAAGATGGAGCCTGGTACGAATGGTGCCAGCAACAAGCTGTGTTCCCTGCCATCACATGCCATTCTTTAGATGTGAAATGCAACTAGAAAATGACTTGGGCAACTATCAAGGTGGGTGGAGTCAGTGTCATTTGGGAGAACACCCAGGATCCATGTCTGTTGGATAGTAGGACTTCAAATGGGGCAAATACATAAAGCTCGTTCTTCCAGACTTTAGCTGCATATAGTTTACAATCATTTCCTCACCCATTTGCATGTAGAGTAAACCTGTTTAGATGTCAAATGCTGGTCAGAAGCAAAGTGCAACATACCAATAGTGCTTGCAAATTAAACATTCAGTGTTGCAGAAGTTAGCAGTGATGATTTAAAAGATTAATTACTGGCCAAGTGGGTCCCATCACTTATAAAACTTCCAAGGTGCTGCAGGACAACAGTAACACCACGACATCATTTGTCATTTATGTATCACGAAGGACTGAAAGCAGTGACAACTTGCATGATTGTGGTTCTGGAATAGGGACGGGTTGAGTTGGAGTGTATTAGACATTCCCTTTTTAATGTAATGTGTTGGTTGCTCAGTTGATGAGGCACCTTCGACTAGTGGCCCAGATGCTGGAGCTGCTGAAGATGCATTTCTTCTGCTTGGGTTGGTCTGGGCACCCTCCAGTATAATTCGGAGACAGTGTGGGACATCATCCTGGAAAGATGTGCTCTGCACACTTGGAGTAGAGAATGGGGTGATGTGTTTGACGTTGAGGAACTGGGAGCAGAATTACAAGAAGGACAGGACACTGGGAAGGAGAGTTTAGCTGCATTGGCTCCAACCAGTCAGCCAGGATCAGATTGATGCCCGATTTCAGTAGATCTAAGCTGAATGCAGAAAACCATCGTGGAATGTAAAATATGCTTTGGTCGTATTGCCAGCATTTCATTGGCATTGTGGATATGAACTTCAGCTTCTGTCGGTTTTGTTGGTGTTTGCTTTTGCTGGCTATCAATAAAAGCTTGTGTCTAGAGCTTACTGATTGTTTGCCTGTGATAGCCTCCTACTGGGCAGTAACAAGCTGTGGGTGTCTGTTGGACTTTGGGGGCAGAGTAGCAGTGACTTACGATGTTTAAACGGGATGTAGCTAAGGGCAGGTAAAGTGTGTGGCATGGCTGTTTAACAGTGATGAGGGTGAGAGGATGGGTTGCATGTATGAGGAAGTGTCAGCCATGCCCAGCTGTGTGAGCAGTGATCAGTGTGTCTTTGTGGTTGCTATGCCATTACATTGCTCATGAGTGGTATCGCCAGACTATACCATTGCAGTGCTGGGGAAGGACGTTGCCAGATTGCCAAGGGTTTAGGTACACAAAGCCTTTTAAAGATGATGCAAACTCCAGGGATGGCAGTCTTATGTGGATATCCAGTGAATGGTAGATAGTTCCAGGAACAGTGTACGGTAAGATGGCGATAGAATCAAACAAGCAGGACACCATGGTGTGGTGTAGATCGTTAATGATGCGGGTTTGATATGATTTGGTTAGAAATCTTGCTAAATCTTGGGGTGAAAAACCTTTCAAAAAGCTGTGTAACTTACATTTAGCTAAAAATCATAAGATTCAGTCCTTTATTTGCTGACAACTTACTTTCCTAGCTATCTTGGTGTCATCTTCAAATCTAGCTACCATATTCTTTCTGCTCATCTTAGTCATTAATCTAGTTAATAGTTGAGGCTCTAACATTTATTCCCTTTGGAACACCACTAATTGCAGCTTGCCAGCCTGAAAATGATCTATTTATCCCTCCTTTTTGCTTGCTTATCAATGCTAATATGTTAGCCACTACACCATGTGAACTATTATTTGTATAGCCATCTCTGATGTGGTACGTTATTCAAATTTCTAAGACATTGGATAATTTTATCACCGATAACAACCCACCCACATTGCATTTTTACCATGAGATTACTAATTCAGGCTATCTTTATGCATAATATTAGACCCAGAATAACTTTATCCCTAGTTATTCTACAATTTACAGTTCTGGGAAACTGATGTAAGCATTCAACAAGTTCCTATTCAAGACTATCTCTTTCAATTTGGTTGGTCCAGTCTAGATAACGATTACGTTATCTCGTAATTATGACATTGCTTTTGTTACATTCTCAAATTGTCCTGGTCAGTTCTCTCTCCAGTGGTATAACTAGAACTTGAAGGTACAAAAGCTAATTCCACCAGCCTTTTCTGATCCTTGCCATATTCAGTCTCTACACATACTGGTTATACTACTTGATACACCAAACAAGATTCCTTCTCACCAATATCCTTGCCTTATATTTTACTATTAAGGTTATTCCTGTTCATTTTCGCACTGTATCTTTTTAAAAAAATGTTGTATGTCCTGAAATGTTTACTTCCTTGCTTTGAGTCCATTGTAAATCTGCCTCCAAAATAATGATGAGAGTGCAATCATTTTATCTCTATCTGTAGCACTTGTTCACCTATCTTATTCCAAATCATTTGAGCCTTCACACACAGATCCAATGATGTCATCTTTATATTGCTATTATTAAATGGACTCTACCTTCAAGTGCAACTATTGCCATTAAATTCTCTTCCTTCTTGCCTACTGTTCCCATCGTTATGCCAACCAATACCCTGTTATTGTGACTAATGTTTCTCTTTACATTTTTAAGTCTCCCTTTGTTTGAATCTCACCTCATCCTTATATTTAAAAACCTATCTAATTCAAACTATATTATTGCCTTAGGCACTTGGGCTTGCAAAAGTGTTAAAATTTTATTTTATTTTTGTGAAGTAAACATGATCCCTAATGTTCTACTGGACACTCGTGCATTGTAGTCATAACTGTTTTATAATTGGTTTTAGTACATTCTAAGTAGTTCCATTTTCAGTTTAAAAATCTGTCATAATATTCTGAAATCAGAACATTTAATATTTGTTGCATTGTATGACTTCTTCATGTAGCTAAATATGTGTGATAAACCACCAAATGATTTAACTCTTCCGTAGAATATTCCTACTTAGTCATTATTTTTTTCATAGTGATTTGTTGTGATGTGGAGGAGCTCTGAAAAACAGTACAACAAATTGAAATAGTTGAAGTGATTTTAACCCTACTTGCCCCATTTCATTTCAGTTTAAAATCTCCTGGAACTTAGCCAGTGACATTGTACCATCTTCTGCAGGTTTCAGTTTTAGCCTGATAGTCTGAGTAGAGACAACTAGTACCATAAGATCTATCTTTAAAATATTTGACATTACATCATTGTTGCAATAAAACTGAAATGCTGAGATTCTGGAATAACAAAAGTATTGGACATACTCAACAGCTGAAAAATGTGTTGCTGGAAAAGCGCAGCAGGTCAGGCAGCATCCCAGGAGCAGGAGAATCGACGTTTTGGGCATAAGCCCTTCTTCAGGAATGAGGAGGGTGTGCCAAGCAGGCTAAGATAAAAGGTAGGGAGGAGGGATTTGGGGAAGGGGCGTTGGGAATGCGATAGGTGGAAGGAGGTTAAGGTGAGGGTGATAGGCCGGGGTGGGGGCGGAGAGGTCGGGAAGAAGATTGCAGGTCAAGAAGGCGGTGCTGAGTCCGAGGGTTGGGACTGAGATAAGGTGGGGGGAGGGGAAATGAGAAAGCTGGAGAAATCTGCATTCATCCCTTGTGGTTGGGGGATTCCTAGGCGGAAGATGAGGCACTCTTCCTCCAGGCCACCTTATCTTAGTCCCAAACCTCGGACTCAGCACTGCCTTCTTGACCTGCAATCTTCTTCCTGACCTCTCCGGCCAATCACTCTCACCTTAACCTCCTTCCACCTATCGCATTCCCAACGCCCCTCCCCCAAGTCCCTCCTCCTTACCTTTTATCTTAGCCTGCTTGGCACACCCTCCTCATTCCTGAAGAAGGGCTTATGCCCGAAACGTCGATTCTCCTGCTCCTGGGACGCAGCCTGACCTGCTGCGCTTTTCCAGCAACACATTTTTCAGCTCTGATCTCCAGCATCTGCAGTCCTCACTTTCTCCGACATACTCAACAGGTCAGGATGTGCCTAAAGAAAAGGGAGCAGAGTTGAAGTAATAACTCAATGAATTTTCATCAGATTGCCTCCACAAATACTGCCTGTCCTGCTGGGAATTTGGGGGATTTTCTGTTTTCATTTCATTATTGTGGGATGCCACCTTGCAGTGTAACGGTTAGCATAATCACAATAATTTTCACTACATGCAAGTGCAAAGTCTTTCAACAAAGGCACTAAGGCCGTCACTCTTGGAATAAATAATATTATATGCGGTTTTGTAAGGTTGTAAAATTATCATCTTGCCTTATTTTATTTCAGGGCAGTCAACATTGCGTGAAGCCTATTCCCTGTCTTGTATAACAAATGGGAGCCCAATGACCAGGAAACCAATGCATAGCTCAGCTCTGTCTGTTGCCAGAAAGGAAACGCTGTCTTCTGCTGCTAAGAGGTAGACACTTGTATTTTTTTTAAGATGTATGTAACAGAGTTGTAAAGAGAAGCCTTCATAGAAATCTGATGTTTAAGGTATAGGGCTCCAAACTGTTGAAGATTAAGATCGTTAGATAGTTTTTATATGCAGTATTAATGGGTTTTAAATTTGAAGTAAACCTGTGCATGATATACTGATGCATTCGTATTGATGAAATGATGTGGAGGATGTGTGCTAGGTAATATTAACCATGTCAACTAAAACGTAAGTTGCTTTTCATTGATTGGGGTGCATTTTGAGTTCCTGTGCTGAACTTATTTGCAAGGAACATTCATTTATTGCTCTCATTTTTTGACACCGGCTCACAAGTTTGCCAAAACTTGTCCACCTCAAAGATCTGACAGAAATCACCAGCATTGATTTTAGTAATTACGAAGTAGACTGTTTTAATCTTTTGCACAATGGTGTTGAAAAGATAGAAAGAAGAGGCTTGCATTGATAATGTTTAGTTGTGCTTACAGGAATGATATATGATCATAAATATATAGCAGTTTAATTTTATAAGTTTCCTTTTATGTTAGTGTCAGTGGGGGAGTTATTCAGGGACAGTGATCATAATTCTATTAGTTTCAAAATAATGATGGAAAAGGATAGACCAGATCTAAAAGTTGAAGTTCTAAATTGGAGGAAGGTCCATTTTTATGATATTAGGTAAGAACTTTCAAAAGTTGACTGAGGGCAGATAGTCGCAGGTAACGAGGTGGCGAGAAAGTCAGAAGCCTTCAAAAATGAGATAACAAGAATTCAACAACAGTATGTTCTGGTTCGGGCATGCTGGTAGGTGTAGGGAATGCTGGATGACTGGAGGAATTGAGGTTTTGGTCAAGAAAAAGAAGGAAGCATATGTCAGGTATTGACAGCAGGGATCGATTGAATCCCTAGAAAAGTACAAAGGCAGTAGAAAAATACTTAGAGGGAAATCAGGAGGGCAAAAAAAGGGCTGAAACCTGAAATAGCTTTGGGGAATAAGGTTAAGGAGAATCTGTCAAGCTAGTTCGGTATGCAAACACCTAACCCGCCTTCTACTTCATGTGATCTAACCTTGCTAACCAGTCTACCATGAGGAAACTTTTTGAACGCCTTACTGAAGTCCATATAGATCATATCCACTGCTCTACCTTCATCCTCCAACAACTTGCCACCACCATGTCAGGCTCACTGGTCTATAGTTCCCTGGCTTTTCCTTAGCACCTTTCTTAAATAGTGGCACCACATCAACCAACCTCCAATCTTCCGGCATGTCACCTGTGTCTATCAATGAAACAAATATTTCAGCAGGATTCTACAAATTCATTGAGGATAAAAGAGTAACTGGGAGTGAATAGGCTCCTCAAAGATCAGCAAGGCAGCCTACGTATGGAACCACGGGAGATGAAGGAGATATTAATTGAGTATTTTCCATCAGTGTTTACTGTAAAGAAAGATACGGAGAGAACTTGGGGAAATAAATTTTGACATATTAAAAAATGTCCATAATACAGAGGAGGAGGTGCTGGGAGCCTTAAAATGCGTAAAGATGGATAAATCCCTGGGGCCTGAGCAGGTACACCCTGGCTGTGGGAAGCTAGGGAAGTGATTGCTGGGCCCCATGCTGAAATATTTGTTTCATTGATAGACACAGGTGACATGCCGGAAGATTGGAGGTTGGTTGATGTGGTGCCACTATTTAAGAAAAGTGCTAAGGAAAAGCCAGGGAACTATAGACCAGTGAGCCTGACATGGTGGTGGCAAGTTGTTGGAGGATGAAGGTAGAGCAGTGGATATGATCTATATGGACTTCAGTAAGGCGTTCAAAAAGGTTCCTCATGGTAGACTGGTTAGCAAGGTTAGATCACATGAAGTAGAAGGCGGGTTAGGTGTTTGCATACCGAACTAGCTTGACAGTAGACAACAGAGGGTGATTGGGGAGGATTGCTTTTCAGACTGGAGGCCTGTGACCAATAGTGTGCCACAAGGATCAGTGGTGGGTCCACTGCTTTTTGTCAATTATATAATTGATTTAGATGTGAACATAGGAGGTATGGTTAGTAAGTTTGCAGATGGCACCAAAATTAGTGGACAGCAAAGAAGGTTAACTCAGAATGCAACAGGACCTCAATCAGATGGGCCAGTGGACGGAGGAATAGCAGATAGAGCTTAATTTTGACAAATGTGAGGTGCTGCATTTTGGGAAGTCAAATCAGGGCAGGATGTAAACATTTAATGTTAAGGTCCCAGGGAGAGTTGCTGAACAGAGACACCTTGGAGTTCAGGTTCATAGTTCCTTGAAAGTAGAATTGCAAGTCAACAGGAAAGTGAAGAAGACATTTGGTATGTTTGCCTTTATTGATCAGTGCATTGAGTAGAGGAGTTGGGGGGGAGGGGGGTCATGTTGCGGCTGCACAGGACATTGGTTAAACCACTTTTAGAACACTGTGCAATTCTACTCTCCCTCCTATTCTGAAGGATGTTGTGAAACTTGAAAAGGATCAGAGAAGATTTACAAAGATGTTGCCAGGGTTCCAGGATTTGAGCTATGGGGGTGGTGAAGGGGGCTATTTTTTCTGGAGTGTCAGAGGCTGAGAGGTGACCTCAGCAGTTTATAAAATCATACGGTCATGGGTAGGATAAATAGACGAAGACTTTTCCCTGCGGTGGGAGAGTCCAGAACTAGAGGGCATAGGTTTAGGGTGAGAGGGAAAAGATATAAAAGGATCCTGATGTGCAACTTTTTCATGTAGAGGGATGTGTGTGTATGGAATGAGTTGCTAGAGGAAGTGGTGGAGGCTGAAACAATTACAACGTTTAAAAGACAGCTGGATGGGTATATGAATAGGAAGGGTTTAAAAGGATATGGGCCGAATGCTGGCAAATGGGATTAGATTAATTTAGATATCTGGTCAGCGTGGATGAGCTTCCATGCTGTACAGCTCTATGACTCTGACTCTGACCAAAATTATGTTTAAATGTATGCAAACTTTTCCATCTGATTTTGATTGTGGTAGAGTTTAACATTTTATCCCCTTCTAGGACACTTGGATTTCCATTAGGAAACATCTGGTGGATGTGATTTTTGTGAAGATTTGTAGCTCAGGTTGTAGGTATGCTAGCTGAGCTTATTTCATCATCATGCCAGGTAACATCAGTGAACCTTCGCTGAAGTGCTGGTGTTCTGTTCCTCTTTTTATTTGTGTCTCAGTCATAGAGTCATAGAGATGTACAGCATGGAAACACACCCTTCGGTCCAACCCGTCCATGCCGACCAGATATCCCAACCCAATCTAGTCCCACCTGCGAGCACCCGGCCCATATCCCTCCAAACCCTTCCTATTCATATAACCATCCAAATGCCTCTTAAATGTTGCAATTGTACCAGCCTCCACCACATCCTCTAGCAGCTCATTCCATACACGTACCACCCTCTGCGTGAAAAAGTTGCCTCTTAGGTCTCTTTTATATCTTTACCCTCTCACCCTAAACCTATGCCCTGTAGTTCTGGACTCCTCAACCCCAGGGAAAAGACTTTGTCTATTTATCCTATCCATGCCCCTCATAATTTTGTAAACCTCTATAAGGTCACCCCTCAGCCTCCGATCTTCCAGGGAAAACAGCCCCAGCCTGGTCAGCCTCTCCCTATAGCTCAAATCTTCCAACCATGGAAACATCCTTGTAAATCTTTTCTGAACCCTTTCAAGTTTCATAATCTCTTTCCGATAGGAAGGAGACCAGAATTGCACGCAATATTCAAACAGTGGCCTAACCAAAGTCCTTTACAGCAGCAACATGACCTCCCATCTCCTGTACTCAGAACTCTGACCAATAGAGGAAAGTATACCAAACGCTGCCTTCATTATCCTATCTACCTGCAACTCCACCTTCAAGGACCCTCTTCGCTGTCCACTACACGTCCAATTTTGGTGTCATCTGCAAATTTACTAACTGTACCTCTTCTGCTCGCAACCAAATCATTTATGTAAATGACAAAATGTAGAGGGCCCAGCACCGATCCTTGTGGCACTCCACTGGTCACAGGCCTCCAATCTGAAAAACAACCCTCCACCACCACCCTCTGTCTTCTACCTTTGAACCAGTTCTGTATCCAAATGGCTAGTTCTCCCTGTATTCAGTGAGATCTAACCTTGCTAATCAGTCTCCCACGGGGAACCTTGTCGAATGCCTTACTGATGGATCACATATAGATCACATCTACTGCTCTGCCCTCATCAATCTTCTTGGTTACTTCTTCAAAAAAACTCAATCAAGTTTGTGAGACATGATTTCCCACGAACAAAGCCATGTTAACTATCCTGAATCAGTCCTTGCCTTTCCAAATACATGTATGTCCTGTCCCTCAGGACTCCCTCCCTGCCCACCACTGAGGTCAGGCTCACCGGTCTATAGTTCCCTGGCTTGTCTTTATCGCCCCCCTTAAACAGTGGCACCACTTTACCAATGTCCAGTCTTCCGGCACCTCACCGGTGACTATCGATGATACAAGTATCTCAGCAAGAGGCCCAGCAATCACTTCTCTAGCTTTCCACAGAGTTCTCGGGTACACCTGATCAGTTCCTGGGGATTTATCCACCTTTAACTGTTTGAAGACCTCCAGCACTTCCTCCTCTGTAATCTGGACATTTTGCAAGATGTCACCATCTATTTCCCTATTGTCTATCTCTTCCATATCCTTTTCCACAATAAATACTGATGCAAAATATTCATTTAGTATCTCCCCCATTTTCTGTGGCTCCACAGAAGGGCCACCTTGCTGATCTTTGAGGGGCCCTATTCTCTCCCTCGTTACCCTTTTGTCCTTAATATATTTGTAAAAGCCCTTTGGATTCTCCTTAATTCCATTTGCCAAAGCTATCTCATGTCCCCGTTTTGCCCTCCTGATTTCCCTCTTAAGTATACTCCTACTTCCTTTATACTCTTCTAAGGATTCACTCGATCTGTCTTGTCTATACCTGACATGTGCTTCCTTCTTTTTCTTAACCAAACCCTCAATTTCTTTAGTCATCCAACATTCTCTGCATCTACCAGCCTTCCCTTTCACCCTGACAGGAATGTACTTTCTCTGGATTCTTGTTATCTCATTTCTGAAGGCTTCCCATTTTCCAGCCGTCCCTTTACCTGTGAACATATGCCTCCAATCAGCTTTCAAAAGTTCTTGCCTAATATGATCAAAATTAGCCTTTCTCCAATTTAGATTTAGATTTAGATTACATTACAGTGTGGAAACAGGCCCTTCGGCCCAACAAGTCCACACCGACCCGCCGAAGCGAAACCCACCCATACCCCTACATTTACCCCTTACCTAACACTACGGGCAATTTAGCATGGCCAATTCACCTGACCCTGCACATCTTTTGGACTGTGGGAGGAAACCGGAGCACCCGGAGGAAACCCACGCAGACACGGGGAGAACGTGCAAACTCCACACAGTCAGTCGCCTGAGGCGGGAATTGAACCCGGGTCTCAGGCGCTGTGAGGCAGCAGTGCTACTTTTAGATCTGGTCTATCCTTTTCCATCACGATTTTAAAACGAATAGAATTTGGTCGCTGGCCCCAAAGTGCTCCCCCATTGACACCTCAGTCACCTGCCCTGCCTTATTTCCCAAGAATAGGTCAAGTTTTGCACCTTCTCTAGTAGGTACAAGTACATACTGAATCAGAAAATTTTCTTGTATACCCTTAAGAAATTCCTCTCCATCTAAACCTTCAACACTATGGCAGTCTCAGTCGATGTTTGGAAAGTTAAAATTCCCAACCGTAACTACCCTATTATTCTTACAGATAGCTGAGATCTCCTTACAAGTTTGTTTCTCAATTTCCCTCTGACTATTTGGTGGTCTATAATACAATCCCAATAATGTGATCATCCTTTCTTATTTGTCAGTTCTACCCAAATAACTTCCCTGGATATATTTCCGGGAATATCCTCCATGAGCACAGCTGTTATGCTATCCCTTATCAAAAATGCCATTTCCCCCTCCTCTCTTGCCTCCCTTTCTATCCTTTCTGTCGCATTTTGTATCCTGGAACATTAAGCTGCCAGTCCTGCCCATCCCTGAGCCATGTTTGTGTAATTGCTATTATATCCCAGTTCCATGTTCCTAACCATGCCCTGAGGTCATCTGCCTTCCCTGTTAGGCCCCTTTCATTGAAATAAATGCAGTTTAATTTATTAGTCCTACCTTGTCCCTGACTGTTTGACTCACTCCTGTTCTCAGCTGTACCCGTCTCAGATCGATCTCTTTCCTCACTATCTCCCTGGGTCCCACCCCCCCCCCACCTTACTAGTTTAAATCCTCCCAAGCAGTTCTAGCAAATTTCCCTGCTCGGTCTGTTGTGCTAGGTGATATCACTTCCGGTTCTTTTTTGAGAGGTTGGTTCATGGGATCCAAATCGACGTGTTTGACGATGGAGTTCCGGTTTGAATGTCAGGCCTCTAGGAATTCCTGTGCGGGTGTTTCTTTAGCCCGTCCCAGTTGAACTGGTGTCCCTCATCGTCTGTGTATAAGGATACTAGTGATAGTTGGTCAAATCTTTTGGTGGCTAATTGGTGCTCGTGTATCCTGGTGGCTAGATCCCTGCTAGTCTGTCTGATGCAACAACATTACATTGGACAGACTGGCAGGAAACTGGCCACCGGGAAACACAAGCACCAACTAGCCACCAAAGGATATGATCAATGTTACAACAAACCTGCCCAAATCACAGACTCGAACCCTCAAGCTGTTATGACACAGCAATAAACCCTTCTGCTAATTAAACCAAGCACATAGAAAAGCTCACCTCGCCTCATAATCTATTAGAGTATGAGGTAACGGAACTACTCAAATTCCACTCTTAAACAAAAAAATATTGATTTTATTCTTTAACTCTGAGGTGAACATTAAACAATAAATATTTACAACTCTAAGCCTTCTTTTTCTTTAAGGTTTGTTATCTATCTCCCACTCTGTAGCAATATGCTGATCCAATAAAGCCCCTATTAAATTTACAGCAACTCAACTCATTGTCTCAAAACTAGACAATGGCTGTCGGCTCTGGTGTCACTCTTCCTCGTTTACCGATTACCTCGGGGTTGTCTTCAGTCTTCTGTTGCAAGGATGTTGCATATGAGAAAGTTACCTCCAATGGAGAATGTTTTCGGGCAATCTAACTGACAATGGCAGGTCGTGCTCTTTCTGGCTATTTGTCCAAAATGCTTGCATTTTATACTACAAACATCAATTGTCTCATTGGTTTGATAATGTCTTGGGGCATAATTTAAACTGATTAAGTTCGAACTGCTATGAAAACAACTGATATCTAGGTTATAGCCAAAATGTTACACCTTTCAGTTTTCCAGCACACTCTGTGACATGACCTGTGCTTGCCAGTTTTCAGTTTTCACTTAAAGGTACAGTACACATCTTCAACTTTATAACACCAACTCTCAGCAGTATTAATATACACAGATGATGAGGGACACCAGTTTCACAGGACAATACATCGATCCTGGGATAGGCAAAACAAAGACACACATGGGAATTCCTAGAGGACTGGCATTCGAACCGGAACTCCATCAACAAACGTGACCATTTGGACCCCATTTACCAAATTCTCAAAAAAAGAAGCGGAAGTGAAATCACCCACCTTAACAGAGCAAGACGCACAAATAGAAAGTGGGACAGAACACCAACGCTTCAATGGAGGCTCACTGATGATGTTGCCCAGCATGATGACACAACGTCTGAACAAATCTTCCAGCTCACGAGCAAACTTACAACCTGAAGTTCAGGTGGAATTTAATGGGGCCTGTAAGATGGGAAAATGTGCTCAGCAGGGGGGCTTAATTAATCAGATACTGAAATCTCAGTTTCCAGGCAGAGGTTGAGGTGTAGAAATTAAGCCAGCAATATTGCAGTAGTGAGTTGGATGTACAACGTCTGGTGGCAGGTTCCTATTTTTTATGTTTGCAATCCATGGCTATTCATTAGCACAAAACATCACTGTGATCCAAGCTGATGTGTTACGAATTAGACCACACTTCCTCAAAATATATTAAGAAAATAGCCTAGACCCCAACATTTTCTTATTTCTGAAGGCATTGTGTTCTGCATGGAACTCAATTAGTGAAAATATCCAGCTTGAGGCAATACTGACTTTATTCTTACACTGTTGTTAAAATACAGACAAAATAAGAATAAAAAGTTTAACTTCAGCTCTATCAAAATACTTCGCAACAAAATTTAAATATGTAACCGTTCCACCATAGTAACATCCATAAACACATCCATGGCAGAGGCAAATTCAGTAAAATAGATGGCTTCATATGTAACGTTTCTCAAGTCCAGGAGGAAAGAACATAGCGAAAATGGAGAGTGAGGGAGAACTTGAGTTTTGTTGTAGCAGGGAGAGATGTGTCGCAGCTTCCAAACCCTTCCAACTGCTGAAAGTTAAACTAAAATCCTGCTACCTAGGTACAGATTTGTCTGCCGTACTAATAAGAGCCTTTATATAGCCATAACGATTCTGTTTAATGAATCTGGTTTAATGAATGTGAATTAATTTATGCTCTCGATGGTCGAGAGCTATTACTTTGCTTCGTTGAACTGTATTATTATTATTATTATTATTATTATTATTATTATTGTCATTTTTTGTTATTTATTTATGTAATCAGTGGGTTTTTGTATTGGTTTGAATTTTGTTTTGTATTTGTTGTAATATCCAAAAATCTCTTTTCAATAAAATTATATATTTTTTAAAAACTAAAATCCTGGTTATTTAGGAGCTTAATCCCACACCTTCATGCTGCTTCTGTGGTTCCAACTTTTTAAAAAAAAACTAAAACCCATGTCTCACAAGCTGTTCACAAAAAATTCAGGACAAAATATACCTCTGATAGCCATTGTGTGTCGATACAGTGGCTTTAAGAAGTTATTTTGTCCTTTTTGTTTGAAGAGAGGTTTTAAGACAGAGGTACGAGCAGTCTACGAAAACCAGTAGAGGTAACAGCTTGTGAGGCCTTGGTATTTTTTTAAAAGTTGAGCAATTGAAGCTGCCTGAATGGGTGGGGTTGAGCTCTCGCACAACCAGGATATTTTCAACAGCAGTTGCTGTTGGTATCTTGAAATGGAAGCTATTTGTCCCCTCTCCATTGCAGCCAAAGCTAGCAGTTCTTTCCCGAGGCTGCTGGATTGCATGGAGGCAAGTCTGTTTTCTGAAGTTGCTTTTTGCCAAGGATGTGCTTGTGGGATGTTACTATATTGGAACAGCTAATTAATAATAGTTACTGTATGTATTATCCTGTTAGGTATTCCAATAGAGTTGTTATTCCAAGTTTTTTCTTTTCGTATTTTACTATAGTGTTTGAATAAATTGTGTTTTGGTTTAATATCGAGTAGTTTGACGAATCAAATTACATCTGGAACACAGCACCTGACATTTACCTTCAAAGTAAGAAAATGTTAGGGTCTAGACTACCTTCGCAATATGTTTTGAGGGTATCTGGTCTGGTTCATAACAATAGTGTCATCACAGATGATAATACTAGACAAGCCAGAATGAAACCTAGGTAACAGATTACATGTTTAATTTTTGTAGTTGGTTAACATGGTGGTTAATCACTGAAACATATTTGAATTAGGCTGCAGATGTTCTTTAACAACAGGAAATTAGTTTGTTAAACAATTTGCAGATGACGCAGCTGGGTTGGAGAGTGTGGAGGAAGCAAGGATTTTTCTGTGATTTAGACATGTTGAATGAGTAGGCAAACGCATGGCAGATGTAATATAATGTGGATAAACGTGAAGTTATCCACTTTGGGAACAAAACCGGAAGGCAGATTATTATCCGAATGACTCTAAATTGAGAGAGGGGAATGCAAAATGAGACTTTGGTGCTCTTGTACACCAGGCACTGAAGATAAGCATGCGCATGCACAGGTGGTGAAGATGGCAAATGCTATGTTGACCTTCACAGTGAGACGATGAGAGTCAGGAGCAGGGATGTCTTGCTGCAATTATATAGGACCTGAGACCACACCTGGGATGCTGTGCGCAGAGGAAAGATGTGCATGCTATGCGGGGAGTGCAGCAAAGATTTCTCAGACTCTGTTTGTTGAGATGGCAAGACTGACATGAGGAGAAGTTGAATCAGTTAGGATTATATTTACTGGAATTTAGAAGAATGAGAGGGGAGATCTCATAGAAACTTAAAATTCTAACAGGGCGACATAGGGTAGATGCAGGAAAGGTGTTCCAGTGATGAAGTTGAGATTCAATCTTTGATATGCCAATCACTTCATAAGATAATCTCTTGTCTCCCTGCTGCCAGTATGTGTTGGTGGTGAAGGGAGTTAATGCTAAAGGTAATGGATGGATTGATGATCAAGCAGGCTGCTTTGACCTGGATTGTGACAAGCTTTAAAGTGTGGTTGAAGCTGAAGTGAAGAGTATCCATTACGCTTCTGATTTGTGCCTTGTGGATAATGAACAGGCATTAAGGATTGGAAGATGAGTTACTCGACAATGAATTCTAGCCTCTGATTTATTCCTATTGCCACAGTATTTATATGCTGGTCTAGTTCAGTTTGTTGTGAATGGTAACCCCCAAGATGGAGGATTCCGTGATGGTGATGCAATTAAATGTAAAAATTGTCATGTTGGAGATGCACAATGTCTAGTACTTGTGTGGTGTGAAAATTGTTTGTAAATTATTAGTCTAAGCTTGAATGTTGTCTAGATTTTGTAGTATGTGGATGGCTTTATTATCGGAGATGTTGTAAATGCTGCTGAACATCATGTAATCTTCAGTGAACCTCCCCACTTTTGACCTTTAATGGAGGGAAAGGCATTGATAAATCAGTTGAAAATGATGAGGCCGAGGACTCTGCAGAATTCCTATACTGATGTTGAGGTGATAATCCAGCCTGTTCAATAGAACATATTCCTTGTCACCCCTCACCAGAACTAGCCAACCCAGTTTTGTTGACATCTTAGATTTACCTGATCTTGGGGCTCAATGGTTCTGCTTTCTCCTGCACCTTCAGCAGTACCAGCAATGGCCATCGAACATGGTGTGAAATGGACCTGTTAGCATCCAATTGACCAAGCACTGTAACATATGAATTAGGGATAGGCCACTTGTTTCTTAGATCCTGTTTACCTATTGAATTGTGAATGTCTGGTTTGATGACTCCACAATTTGCCTGCACCCATTTCAACATCACCAGTACAGACACCCTGGCCTAATTCCCCAACACAAAACCATAGGAGCAGAAATTAGGTTGTTCAGCCCTTGAGTCTACTCTGCCATTCAATCATGGCTGATAAGTTTCTCATTCCCATTCTCCCGTTTTCTCTTGAAACCCTTGATCCCCTTGATACTTTATCTCAGTCTTAAATATGTTCAGCGACCTGGCCTCCACAGCCTTCTGTGGCAATGGATTCCATAGGTGCACCACTCTCTGACTGTACAAGTTTCTCCTTGTCTCTGTTTCAAAAGGTCTTCTCTTTATTATGAGTTTGTGCCCTCAGGACCTAGTCTCTCCTATTAATGGAAACATCTTCCCAACATCTATTTTGTCCAGATCATTCAGGATTGTCTCCCTGCTGCCAGTATGTGTTGGTGGTGAAGGGAGTTAATGCTAAAGGTAATGGATGGATTGATGATCAAGCAGGCTGCTTTGACCTGGATTGTGACAAGCTTCCGAAGTGTGGTTGAAGCTGAAGTAAAGAGTATCCATTACGTTTCTGATTTGTGTTCTAATCTAATTCTGATCTAATGTTCCAATTAGATACCCCCCCTCATACTTCTAAACTCCATTAATTATAAACCCAGGCCCTCAAATGTTCCTCATATGTTAAGCTTTTCATTCCTGGGACCATTCCTGTGAACTACTTTTTTTCTGAGGATGAGCCTCTGCTGTGTCTCCTGATTTACTCCCAGAAACTCCTGCCATTGCTGTTCCCACTGTCTTTCCTGCTAAGCCCCTCTTCCAGTCAATTATAAAAACAGTAATAGCTTTCCTAATTATTTGTGGTACTTACACATAAGCCTATTGCAATTCATGTACTGGAACACCTGGATTCCTTGCTGTTTTATAAATTCTCAAGGATCGGGTTCGCAGGAGAGTAGTCTGACACAGACCAGGAGAAAAGAACTGAGAGACGAGTTTGCTAGAATATGAGTATTTTATTCCCCGCAATGTCGCCTCAACCAGGTCTCGTACTTACAACGGGTCTGGTTTATACTCACTCTACATGTTACCGGAACTGGGAGCCGTCAGTTCTCGTAGAGCGGTTGCCAACAACCCACGCTCGGCGGTTAAACGTAACCCGGAGCAGACTCTACCGAACTGGGGACTTTCCCAGCTTATATACTCTTTCGAGATCTAGACATTCATGCGAACAACAGGGCAAGACTCTTTACGAGTTTCAGCTGGAACCAATTAAGCTTGCAACATCCTGTTTGACAGTGTCTGTTCCTTATCAAGGCTGGTAGCATAAACACCATAAGCAACACCTTCCATTCCGGTAACATATTCATGCGAACAACAGGGCAAGACTAAGCAACACCTTCCATTCCGGTAACATATTCATAATAAGATTCACACATGTATTGGGACATAATTTTAACCCTTTCACCACACTTGCCATTTCTCATCATTCAGATTGTGGTTCTTCTATATGCTTTCTCTCAAAATGGAAAATTTCAAGTTTTCCCATGTTGGACTGCCAGAATCTTTGCAAACTGATTTGACACCTCATTTTCAATGTAAACTGAAAAACTTCAAATTACTGTACCTCTTATCCTCATAATGTGTGCTTCTCAATCGTTTCCTTTTCACATGGATTTGAAAAAGCTAGAAGCAATCCCAGCAGAAAGTCCTGTGAATTACAATTTCCACATGCACAGACAAAATTTGAAATCCGCAGCCCTCAATGAAAATTTAATACCCTGTATCACTGTTACATTTCAGGAATTAGAAATCCATTGGTAATACTGGACTTTAGTAAAGCCTTTGACAAAGGTTCCATATGGTAGACTGATTAGTAAAGTTAGATCACATGGGATTCAGGGAGAGCTTGTCAATGGGAAACAAAATTGACTTGCCAATAGGAAATGGAACTTGGTGGTGGGGGCTTGTTCTTCTGACTGGAGTCCTATGGTGTTCTGCAGGGAATGGCTCTGGGTTCATTGTCATTTTATATAAATTATTTTGATGAGAATTTAGCAGGCATGGTTACTATGTTTGCAGATGACACCAAAACTAATGTTCTTGTTGATAGCAAAGAAGGTCATCTAAGATTACAAAGGGATCTTGATCAGATGAGCTAGTGGACTGAGGAGTGACAGATGGAGTTAATTTGGATAAATGCGAGGTATTGCATTTTGCTAAAGTGAACAAAGGTAGAACTTTTATAGTTAATAGTAGGACTCTGGGGAGTGTTAGGCAAAGGTGGGGACTGTAGGTGCTGGAAACCAGAGTTTAGATCAGAGTGGTGCTGGAAAAGCACAGCAGATTAGGCAGCATCCGAGGAGCCGGAAAATCGACATTTCGGGCAAAAGCCCTTCATAAGAAATGGGGAGTGTTGCTCAACAGATACACCTAAGGGTTCAGGTACCTAGTTTTTTGAAAGTTGTGTAGCAGGTTGACAGGGTGGTTAAAAAGGCAATTAGCACGCTTGCCTTCATTGCTCAGACAGTTAAGTGCAGGAGTTGGGGTGTCACATTGAGGTTTTGCAGGTCAGTGGCGAGGCCTCTTCTGGAGTACTGTGTACATTTCTGGTCACCCTACTATAGGAAGGATATTATTTAATGGAGAGGATTTATAAAGTACTTACCAGTATGTTGCTGGGACTGGAGGGTTTGAGTTATAGGGAGAGGATGGGTAGGGTGGGACTTTAAAAAAAGCTTTAAAAATAATCCTAAAGGAATCCCGTTGGAATGTTGAATTCAACCAAATTCCCTCCATTTGTTAATGATACGAATCACATTGCCATGTTTAATGTAAAGTTCCCAACATGTTGTTTATTTTGCAGGATTTTCAGCATTTGGTGGTTTATTTAACTTCAATGAACAAAAACCAAAACAAACACTATTCATCGGAGACTCTTGGGAAACAAATGTTTGCTTTCTTAAGATGTTCATTGAAAATCAAACTAATTTGTAACCTTGGCGCAAGCACATGGATAAATTGGTAGATGAAATAAAATGAAAAAAAAATTCTTTTGATTGACATTCTTAAACTCCCTTTCATCCATTTGCTCAAATTTTCATTTTGCATGCTTTCATCAAAAGTGTCTGAACGTGTAAAAGGTTTTTAGATTATTTTAAAGTGTATAGCGTCCTTTTACATTGGTTTTACAACTTAGAACATGACTGTACATTGATTTTGCATAACTTCAACTTTTGAGAAAGTTCTATACGTTTTGATCTCTTAAGCAAAAAAATACCTAATTGTTTTAAAACACCAAATTCCAATTATTTATTTCCAGAATTTTTTAGAAGCTTCTAATTGCATGACATTGTGCATATGCACATATAATTTTACAATCACAGCATTACTTTTCTTTTATTCACAGTTATGGTCTGAAAGAACAAAAAAAGTAAGTTGCCTTTTATATCCTATTCATTTGGGCAAAGTTGGCTTGCGTAATTCTATAATGGATGAACTGTCGAGTAGTAATGGGTTATAAATAAATAAAAAGGTAAAAACTGAAATAATGAAATAGAATTGTGTCTGCATCATTGATTAGTTTAGATTTCTAAGTTTTAAAAGAATTTACTTAAATCTGAGTACAGAATATAATCTGCAGTTTGAATTGCTACCTTTTTAAAGGGGAAAAACAGCATTATGATTTACTATAAATTTTTTAACTCTTGCCTAGAGCTTTAATAATATGAAGCCTGATAAGTTAACTGTTGAATTCTGTTTAGGTTGAAAAGTGATACTTTGGCAACAGTGTTAAAATGACTAGTCTAACAGGTTTTATAAACCATAATTACATTGTCGCAGACCAGTGCATATGTGTTACTTTTAGAACTGACAATAAATTTACATGTAATATGCTGAAAGTTAGAAATTTTGTTTAGGAATTTATTTTTCCCTTCAAAGAATCTCTCCATACTGTGCATCCTGACTGAGGATGTACTTTCCTCAGACTGCCTCTAGCGCTGCTGTATTGCGACTAGGTCATTTAAAAATGCTGGGACAAAGTGAGCACTGCAGATGCTGAAGATCAGAGTCGAATAGCATGATGCTGGAAAAACACAGCCGGTCAGGCAGCATCTGAGGAGCAGGAGAATCGATGTTTCAAGCATAAGCCTTTCATGAGGAGCTTATGCTCGAAATGTTGATTCTCCTCCTCCTCAGATGCTGTCTGACCGGCTGTACTTTTCCAGCACCGCACTCTTTGATTTAAAAATGCTGCTCAGAATAACTAATGCTTTGATTTGCTCATTCCATTATGTCACAAATCCACGAAACAGTCAGGACCTTGAGATGGGTGAGATCAGAAACTAACTGGCAACCCAAATTTTTCAACTAAGAGGTATTGAAGAACTGTTTCTGTATTCTGAATGTTTTACGAAGCATTCATTTTATAAAGCAAACTGAAAATCAAACTAATTTATAACCTTGGCCAGGCACATGGATAAATTGGTAGATGAGATAAAACAAAAAATCAAGTGAGGGTTAAGTTTGGAAATACATTATTGTCCAGAAAATTTATTGTAAGAATAAATCAATTTGAATTATATTTCAGGAATAAAAATGCAACATTGGGTTGCTCTGGCACTTTTTTTGTCGGTGTCTAATCAACTTGAACCTTGATGCATCCCGATGTTGGTGACATTTTAGTTTTTAATCTCCTGTGCGCTGACAAAAAGATTCATTTCAGGTTTATAAAACTTAAAACTCTTGCTTTGAAGCTCCTGTTTTGGCATGCTTATTTCTTCTGGCCCAGAATGTATCTCCCTGGAGTGTAATTTCAAATTCCCCATTACCTCCCCTTTCCCCAAGTATTCCCAGCCCACTGGCCAATATTTTGGATCAAAATGGTGACCAAAACAGCTGAAGCTTTGAAGTTTTCTTTTAAGTTCCAGCTTTGTTGGAACTCCCACATCCTTCCCTTGTCATTTTATTAAAAACAGTTTCTCAGCAGGAAGCTGAATATTTGAATTTCATGCAATGTTAGCTAGAAAATGAAAAACAAGTTTATCTTCAAGACTTGTTTTCTTTTAATATATTAAGTGTTCAATTTCTTCTAGCTGGGCAATGTATAATGCAAAACATAAAAATCTACCGTATGGCTATCTTCTGTTTTTAAGAATAAAAAATTGAAAGTCAGAAAATTTGCGATTTGGTGCTTGCCAAGATATTATTTTGCATTTCTTGCTATTATTTCATTTTCATCAAATAATCATTCATCTGAAGAAGGTATTTTTTAAAAATTGAAGTAAAATATTCATCTGACTTCCTTGCATCCTGCAATAACATGTTTAAATAATTTTGCTTTTATGCTGACCAATCAATATGATTTTTCTTCGTACTTTTGTCATCTGATGCATTTTTCCAGCAATCCGGAGAAAAATGAAAAACACCAGGATAAAGAGACTGATGACGAAACTCAATCTAATCATCAAACTTCTCAATCCTCACAATCTCCCCAATCGCAAAGGCACACTCAAGAGAACAAGAACCCTGCTTCAGCAAAAAGGTTTTCAGGATACAGTAATACAAAGTGCATTAGGGTTGTAACGATATTAGCATCCACATTATTAGTAGAATAAAATCTTACAGAAGTTCAACTTCACTAAATTGTATTAAAGAAAATCCATTTTAATGTTTAAGAAAGGCCTTTGCACAGAGATGAGGTTGCAGTATTCATTGCGTTACTTTCCTCAGCTTTTTGTTATTATGGTTCGAACCCTGTTAACTCAGCAGGGTTTTAATTTTTCACTCCTTCTGTTATATATTATGGGTAATAGAATTTGAAGGCTATTACTTTTACTTGCTCTAAACTAGGAGCATGAATTTAGGAACCCAATTTAGGAACCCAACCGAAGCTGGCAAAAATTTGATTGCTAATCTTAAGTATGGAGTTATTTTGCACTCTTTCCACTTGACATTATATTGAATATGAATTCAGTTGGATGGAAAAGGTTGGATTCAGTTGGCACTTGTAAACTCACTCACAGTGGTTGAAATATTAGGAGCAAGTGGATTTCCCTGCACCTCTCACCGCATTCTATGTGTTAGAGTTCTCAAATGTCTGGCGAAAGCTCTACTGCGTGCAGGCATCTGCACAAGATATGGCTCAGGCAGTATTTGATACAATTCTCACCAGGTTAGAACTATGCATGTTCATGCAGTGGAATCTGACTGGAACCTAAACTAAGCTTTTGGTCACAAACGAGAAAACCCTGATGAGGTACAAGGTGTGTCTGAAAAGTACACATCATAATTAAATGAGGAAAAAAGTAAGGAAGATATTGCTGGCTTAGTTCCTACTCATTTAAATTTAAAAGTAATTCTATTGCATCTTAATATTTCACATAAGGATCGAAAGCCTCAATCTTAAAAGAATTACAGGCCATCTGCACATTTTTGCTTGATGGTGACTGCTTTCTCATCAAATCATGGAGAACCTTTAAATTTGGTGTTTGGATTAATAGATTTGAGAATTTCAGCTTTTGGAAAATGGAGCGATTTGAAATTCCACAACACTGAGTGGGATTCAGAGAGAGATCAGGGTTTTGCGGAAAAATTCAGAATAACAAACTGTGTCTAACAGTGATAAAACATGGGGCGATGCCTAAACTCTCTATGCTGACTTTATGAATTCAGCTTTGCCATCTATGATGGAATGCTGGGAAGGCCATCACATGTAGCATTCAAGGTCTTCCTTAGAGTAGCTCTGGAGTAGCTTGATCAAAGCTCCAGGGGTAAGACTTGTTTTCTCAGCAATGATTTGGCAAGTTACAGAAACTAAGAAAAGAATATTAATCAAGATGACTTATGCAGGAGGTTTTTCCTATTTTCAAATTAATTCACTAATAAAACAGGTGCATTCAAATTTATATTCACAGTTACATTTTTAACAAAACATAGATTTACAATGTCCAAAGTTGGGAATTTAATTAAAGGGAGAAGAAAAACAATATTAGCTTCATCTGTCAACTTTAAAGCTGAGTGAGTTGAACCTTGTTTTCCTGGTTGACCATCGATATAGGCGGTACTATGTGTTTGAGAACAAAGAGCTGAGAATCTCTTAATAATGCATATTTACATCAACATATAAGGCTAGGGCTTAATCTCTATCCTGGTTGACAGTGGATATAAAATTAGCGTTCTTTTGTTGAATGGTTATTTAATGTAACACATTTATTGTGCCTGATTATCGTTACAACCCTACGTTCTTAAATTCTTTACTGTACCAAACTTCTAAGAACTGAATTTTGTCTGGTCTTGATCATCTCTTAACAATATATCTTCAACAACTATTCTTCGGTTTGAAGAAATGTGTGCTCTGTAATTTTGAATTACAAATGTTATTTGGTTGCAAAAATCTGATAGTTAAACTGTAATGGTGAAAGTAAATTAGTCTCCATTACACTGTATTTGAAAACTAGGTTAATTTAATAAATATCAAAGGTTCCGTGCTGTATGACTGAGTCTAGGTAAGATATGAATGAAGTTATAAAGTTGAAACCATTGATTAAACTTGTGAAGTCTTCACTTTTTAAAATTATACTCAGATAAATTTTGAATTATATTTTATCTGCTATTTTAACAGCAATAATTTAACTATAAATCATGGAGAGGAAATTTATACTATACTAATATTGTTTGTAAATTGCCATGCATAATTAATGTTTAAAAATCATACTTTCCAGAATTCTTTTAATATTGAATTCTGTTTTTGTTTGTCTCAAATATTTTCACCACGAATTTATGCATGCTGCTGAGAATTATTAACTGTAAAGGTAAAATTAGTTGTCATCCCCAGATAAATTGGTTAGGTCACCCAGTATATAAATAACGGTTCGTGCCTACCTTCTTGCAAGAAAACACTCTGCCAAACTAATGAAAATTCTTAAACTACAAGACTCCAAAATGTCAAGTGTCTGTGTAAGGCTAGGTTTAAAATTGTTTCAATGTCAAGGCCGTGACCTTGCAGTATTGTAATGAAAATAGTAATATTAATTTAGTGACCAGTGACATAGAATTTCTTAGGTTGACAGTCGTACTCATTAGCAAGTAATTGTCGATGTCTATTACTTTAGTGCATATTAAGATTTAATTTTTAATGACATAAAATAAATAATGGTTGTGAAATTGTTAAGAGTTGATCTAAACTATTGGCAGCTTTTAAGTTCTTGTTGGACGTTAACGCACTACCAGGGCCTTGTTTGCATACAGTGTGCATGAAATCCTGAATTTACTTCTGCTGGGCTTCTATTCTAAAACAGACAATGCATGTTGCTACATTTTAAAAACTGGTAGTTTGCTGCTCTTTTTGTTTGCCTTTGAAATATATGCTTATAAATTGTGGAGCATAGTCCAGGTTATGTATATTATGCATCTTTTGTATTTTTTAACCTCTTCAACTTTGCATGACTCTACATTTTTACAGTATTATTATTACCCTAACAGAAACTACATGGGGAGGGATGAAACTTCTTTTTCTGTACTTCAGTGTTCAGTTATGTTAGTAATAAGCTATTAAAATGGTTAAGTACAAAGTAAAGCCATAACAGAGGAAGTGCAGTGAACCTATAATTTTTTTTTAGATTAGACTACCTACAATGTGGAAACAGGCCCTTCAGCCCACCAAGTCCACACCGACCCTCCGAAGAGTAACCCACCCAGATCCATTTCCCTCTAACTAATGCACCTTACACAATGGGCAGTTTAGAATGGCCAATTCACCTGACTGGCACATCTTTGGATTGTGGGAGGAAACCGGAGTACCCGGAGGAAATCCGTGCGGACACGGGGAGAATGTGCAAACTCCACACACACATTCGCCCAAGGCTGGAATTGAACCTGGGTCCGTGGCGCTGTGAGGCAGCAGTGCTGACCACTGAGCCTCCGTGCCACCCTGTCATTCTACAAATTGGGGCTGCTCACCTTTTTTTATTAGAAAGCTAATGACATCTTTTATATGGAAATTACTGAGAAACACAGAAAAAAGATTAAAAATAGGAATAAAACAAATCAAGGTTATTGTACAAGAGAAATGAAACTGATATCAAGGGGCAAATCCTAATTTAGATGGCTCTCTTCCTTGAAAAAGATTATTTTTTGGTACATAAACTTCATCTACTGTGATATGTTTTGCTCTGAATAAATCCAATACAAAAAGCCATTAAATTGCAAAAGACAGCTTTAATTTTAAACAGATGTACTTTTTGCAAGACTTGTTATATATTCATTAGTTTATTTGGTGTAACTAGTGACATAAGTAATCCCAAAACTCTTTTGATCTAAGTTGCTTTCAGAACCTGTAGATTAAAGAGAATTTGCACATCCAGAAATTATTTTCAACAGCATAATCAAATATAAACCTTTAAAAAAACACCTTATAACAATGCTAGTTCGAAACAATCAAATGCTTGTTTGCACATTCTCTTTGGTGAAAATCCAGAATAAACAAGTTTACTTAAAAAAAAAGAGAATTTTTGAGGTATGACTCACTTGTTTGCTCTTTGTGTTGTAATATAAATTCATCAGATTTACAGTTTAATTTAAACAGTTTTTAAAAGCTTAGTATGAATCCTGTTGGATTTTTTTCTTGCATTCTCCTCCATTTGAAGTACTAAAATTATTCTAGCTTTTCAGAATTTCCCTTTCTCATTATATTGATAAATAAACTGTTAAATTTTAAAGTGATAGGAATCAGTCATCATTAGCTTTGTACTGTAGTGTTCAGAAGTGTTACCTACCGTAGTGTTTAACAAAATACCACATGGTAGACAAACAGAATATTGCACACTCAAATTGAAGATGCTAAATCTTACACACACAAATTATCTCTATCACTTAAAAATGATGCTTAAAAATTTGTCACCTATTGGTATTATATAAAATAAATAAAAATTGTAGTTTCCTCCTTGCTGTGGTTAATATGTCCTGCAACATTACTGTTGTGACTTGCACTGCTTTTTGGCGCTTTACTTACAATGATATGCTAGATTAATCTAACTTTTCCCTTTGTCTAGCTTTGAAGATTTGCTTCCACTGTTTCCCACCTGGTTCTTGGTGTTTCATTTACTTGAAATATCATGTAAGCTTGCTTCATGCATTCTGATAATCTTCTGTTTCTTACAGTTTAAAACGTGGTTCAACAATTGAAAAGTCACATAGCAGCAGCTGGGAAGGTTCTGATGAGCATCGTAACAAAATGTTGAAAGCTCATTCAACATCTAAGTTACTATCAAAACATAAAAGTTCAGATAAGTAAGCACGAGTAACATTTAATGGTTGAATTTTATTTATTAATAATGAATCTTTGAAATACAAGAGTTTATATTTCTGGCATATTGTGGAGTGAAATGTAACATGTTTATAGAACTGCCAAATTTTAAAATGTTGGGTGAGGAAAGCCAGTCACCCAGGGCCTCTTTAGAGAAGAATCTGATTACTTTGTTAATGATATTTTTGCAACTTTAACTATGTATTTGAACAGTAACTAGATGCTATATCTATAATATTTCTGTTGATTTTATTGTGATACTGGCAGATGGAGATTTTTACGTCAACTTTTACTAGTAGTTCCAGGAAACCATCAAGATCATTTCAGCCATTTTTGTTTCTGTGCATGAACATTTGATTTCTACTGCATACAAACAAGTGTTGGTCAAGATAGGGTCCTGAGAGTAGGCTTCTGCACACTTGTTTTCCCATCAGTTGTTTTTGTAAGCAGTTAGACATATTTACACTATGTATGAGATATACCACTTTTTTGTTATATTGTGCGTAACACATTTCCTTGCATTTTGACACCTTACATGATTCCACATATGATAGCTTCACTCAAAAGGAATATTAGTTGAAAACAATATATGGATCTCTTCAGATTGTGCAATATTTGCTCCGTACATGCTTGGTTCTAACATTTTACTTGGAAAGTGAAAGGAATGTTTTGAATTGCTGAGCACCCAATGATGACTTCAACTTGATAAGAGCCTTTATGTCTTCCCATCCCCATATACTTGTAAATTTATACTTGATACCGTATGCAAAGGATACTGCCCTATATAAATAGATTGCAATTCCTGACAATATTTTTGGAGGCTAATTTAATGTGTTTCAAGTTTAGTTTCTATAAAATAATTGCATTTCAATTTCCCAAATATCCTTTGTGATTTCAAAGCTTACAACATAGTATGGGCAGCATTAAATGTACAAGGATAAGAGGGAAGGCCATTTGATCTGTTTCTATTTCCCTTCTATTGAAAAAAGACTACAATAACCCATTGCACCATCTGACTACCTCTTAAATGATTATTGAGCACTTTCTTCCTCTGACTTATCCAGAAGACATTTCCATTTTGTGGCACGTCATTGCAAGGAAATACTGCATTCTTACCCTGTCCCTGACAATGCTTTACTTCAGTTAATTCTGCAGTTGTGCTTTAACTTGAAATGATGACCTTGATTATCTTGAAATGATGACCTTGATTAACTTCTTTCTATTTTGCATGTTCATGAGGTTCACATTCATAAAGTTCTTGACTGCATTTTTCTAATCCTATCTAATAACTGAATTTTTTTGACATTGGTAATCATTGTGCTGTTTGTGTGGATGTCATCTGCTTATGTCAAAGTTAAGCTTCTTGGACTAGATTTTTAGCTAAAAGGTTGATTTTTGAGTAATATTTTTGAAAGCTTGCAACTTGCCCACACTCATCATCTCACTAGCACAGGGTTGCCAGGTTAGAAACTATGCGTGCTTATCCCACATTCCCAAAAGTAATACCAATGTGTTATCTTACTTAATTTTTATTTTAAAATAATCTCTGTTGAGATGGGCATTAAAAAGAGTGACCTAAATTTCTCAAATGCATCCGAAACAAAGCCTGAATTATGATTTTAATCAGTTTTTTGCATTACTGACAAGAATGGTACGTAGCAGATCATACCCTGAGCATGGATTATTAAAAAAACTCAAATCGCCCTCCTGTCTTCGGAACCAAATAAGATGTCATTATATGCTGCTTAAATCATTTCACCATATGAATCCATCAACATAATCTTTATGACATCATCAGCCAATAATCATCATCTGTATCATCAGTACCATTGGATGGTCCATATTTACTGAAAGATTTAACAGCAATTTCCACTTTCCTTTCATCCCAGGCCTCTGCAACCTATTCACATCAGTGAGTCATTTTCAGAGCCCTTGCATAGCCTCCAGAGGTCAATGCCTTCTGTCTTTCAATCATCCCATCATTCCACTTTTTTCCTCACACTATCCATGAAGAGCTTATTTAGAAATACACCCACTGGTTGAGTAAAGCTAGGTAGACTACTTTGAATCACTGCAGTATCTCTGTTTTGCCATCTTAGTTCAGCGACATTGACCATATGTGATCTGAGTAAGTTCTAGATGAGGAGACTTTTTTTTTTCTTTACATTGTTCTCCTCGGTGGCAACTCCAAACCTTCCTCAGCCATATTTTCAAGACACCTTGCTTCCATCCATCTTTTATCATGAATGTTAAGTGGTTCCTTTTGGAATTTGTTGTTTTGGGAGAGTTTTTCTCTTTGATATCACCATTGTTTCAGCTTTGTTCCATCGAATATATGCGACAGCTCAATGGTAATTTTACTCTCTTCATGGCCAGTTGTCTTCACTAGTATTAATGCTTTCTCTCCCAAACTTCTCTGTGTTTCATTAGCTGACATGTCATATTCACAGAAGCATTGTATTGTTCCCAGTACAAACTTATCTGAATCAATTCTTCTCTGGATGTTTGAATTTGAGCCAGTGGTATGTAATACTCCTGACATCAAATTCTGAAGGAAGTTACTATGAAACTTGGCCTTCTGTTACAGTGCAAAATGTTTGTCATAAAATGATACACCATCCAGGGATGGCTTTGAAATCTGCTTTTGCTAATTTTCTGACTTGTTTCAGGACAAACATTTGGATAGATCTGGAGTCTATCATTGACATATTTTGCAATTTCATTTTCTAACTGTGACTAAGTGCCTGATTCTCCTAAGTTTGTTTGCTTATTCTAGAGCATCAGCTTAAGCTTATTGGAGATTTTACTCCAATCCCTAATGCCCATTGATGTCTTAACTTCTCTAGATGCTGTACAATTGTATATATTCTCTGCAGTGACAATTACTTGTAAGTTTAACTGAGCTATACCTTTCTCCTGTACATTGGGGAGACAGGCCGCCTACTTGCGGAACGTTTCAAAGATAACCTCTGGGACACCTGCACCAACCAACCCAACCGCCCTGCGGCTGAACACTTTAACTCCCCCTCCCACTCCGCCAATGACATGCAGGTCCTTGGCCGCCTCCATCGCCAGACCATGGCAACACGATGCCTGGAGGAAGAATGCCTCATCTTCCGCCTAGGAACCCTCCAACCACAAGGGATGAATGCAGATTTCTCCAGCTTCCTCATTTCTTCTCCTTGGCCTCCTCCATCGCCACACCATGGCAACACGATGCCTGGAGGAAGATCGCCTCATCTTCTGCCTAGGAACCCTCCAACCACAAGGGATGAATGCAGATTTCTCCAGCTTCCTCATTTCTTCTCCCCCCACCTTATCTCAGTCCCAACCCTTGGCCTCAGCACCGCCTTCTTGACCAGCAATCTTCTTCCCGACCTCTCCGCCCCTACCCCTTCTCTGGCCTATCACCCTCACCTTAACCTCCTTCCACCTATCGCATTCCCAATGCCCCTCCCCAAGACCGTCCTCCCTACCTTTTATCTTAGCCTGCTTGGCACACCTTCGAGAAACGGCGATTCTCCTGCTCCTTGGATGCTGCCTGACCTGCTGCGCTTTTCCAGCAACACGTTTTTCAGCTCTGATCTCCAGCATCTGCAGTCCTCACTTTCTCCTAACCTTTCTCATAACTTGTTGCCATATTAGTGGATTGTATTGGCAGGAACGTAATGCCCACCACTGAGGTGGTAGCCTTGACACTCTGTGCTTAAATGTGCAGGCATGAACTGAGCAATTATCTTTGGCGTACTATTTTATAATTCTGTGGTTGAATGTGTTTGCATCTGGGCAACATTAATTTTTGTGGAATGTAAGTAGTAAATAGGAAGAGTTTGGATTTTTGACCAAGCATTGGAGATAGTCTTTTAAGTTAGATTGACAAGTACATTTGGTGTGTTATGCTTATTCTGATTTGTCTAAGGGCTGGTTGTTTGAATTTCACTTAAATACTTTATTCCTTTTGTTTGCCAGATTTAAGGAACCACCTATCAGTCAAGGTAAAAACAAAAATTTTCAATTATCTATGCTTGCAAAACTTTAATTGTCGACTCTTGAATAATCCATAACACATTTAATTTGTTTATCCATATTAAAAGTAGTTGAAATTGAATCTGTTAGTTCAATTCATAGTTACAAAATAGTTCATAGTTTTGTATTAAAATATGAGGATCTGAATCTTGCAAAGAGACTATAAAGAGAGGCAATCATTTAAGGTTTAATGCTTTTCTATGATTTGAATTCATTGTAACTTTAAATTTTTCAAAAATCTTTGTACTTTGATTATATTTATGAAATAGCTTTTGTGCTGTGCAAATGAATAAAATGACACTTCTATTGATAAGATAATGTATTTTGGAATATCCCAGAATGAGCAATATGTTTAAAGGTGAACAATGTTGTGCAGGGTGAGATTGCGATAAAATCAGATTATTGGAAAGTTTTTGCAGCAAAATTATTTGATCAGTTAGGAAGGAATTATTGTTAATGATGCCTTGAGCCGGATGATACATATCTTGAAACGTTGAAGCAGATTTATGAGTCTGTGACTGTTGTTAGAGAAGAATCAGTGAGCACTTATGATGTTGCGCAAAACTGAATACAAAAAATAAATCAGTAACAACAGGTCCATTTGATGTTGGTAACAAAAAAAAATAGTAACTGCATAGCATTTTTACTAAAAACAGCCCTTAATGTGTAGATGGGAATCATCCTAACCACAGAAACTTTTTTGCACATATTTGAAGTAGGTAGTAAGACCATCTAGGGTATGATTTTCACTTTTTTTTTACAGTAATCTTTGTGGAGGTTTCACATGAAAGACTGATGCTTAAATTAAGTTAGTGGAACCAGAAGCATAAATAGGATTGGCTATAAATTGGAAGCAATATTTTCATGAGCTGTGTAACGTCAGATCTACAGGAGTAAGTGGCTGGACTCCTTTTGTTTCTAATCTACAGTACACAGAAATCTAACGAGTTAACTCTGAAAGAAAATAGCAGCAGTATTATTGAATCTAGATTAGTGATGCAGTTAGGTTAACAGTAAGTTAAATACTTTCATGAATAGGAGCAAAGTACTGCAGGTAGGCTGTAAACTATGCTATAGTATGCAGTTAATCAGATTGAATAGTTCACAGGTCGGCGCAACATCGAGGGCCGAAGGGCCTGTTCTGCGCTGTGTTGTTCTATGTTCTATGAATCAAAACAGGTTTAGAAACTAACATGGGCAGCAATAATTAACACTGTCTATATCCAGACATTGTACTGAAATTGTTTTTAAAATCCAATAAATAGAACGACAGAAGATATACCAAGAACCATAAACGAAACAGAAATCTTGCTGAAGTTTCACAATCTGATGATTGATGATTGAATCGCACAAAAAGTAAAGTTGCCTTTGATCGTCACTTTTTAAAAAATTATTTCTGGCGTCAGGACATAACTGACCAGGCCAGCATTTATTGCCCATCCCTAATTGCCCCCAGAGGGCATTTAAGAGCCAGTCCCACATTGCTGTGGGTCTGTAGTCACACATAGGCCAGATTAAGTACGATGGAAGATATCCCTCCCTAAAGAGCATTAATGATCCCGGTGGGTTTTTACAACAATCAACAATGCATACATAGTCGCAATTAAGACAGCTTCCTCTTTGAGATTTTATTGAATTCAAATTTCACTATCATGGTGCGATTCAAGCCCATGTACTCAGAACATTAACCTGGGATTCTGGATTACTACATCATTGCTCCCCAGGCACTAATTGAAAAGATGTGGAAAAGAGCAATCAGAATAATTTCAAATTTAAAACTGACAAGCTATCAGAAGATATCAGAAATGTCTGCTTTATATTTCACAATATACAAGACTAAAATGAGACCTCATCAGATGTGTAAAGTATTAAATTGTTTAGATAAGGTAAGCAAAGAAAGTTAAGATCCAACAATAAAAATTGATATGATGCAACATCAATTCAGCAGGTATCCGGAAGGATATCTTTGCTCTAAAGGTAAATTTTGGGAGAAATGTCAGTTGTGCAGTAAAGTCAAATATTGGGTAGTTCAAGGAACTGTTGGATGTTGTCATGGGGAGAGTATTAGATGATGAATATAATGGGATAACTAGACTCTTATGATTTTTTTCCTGTGTTCACTTAATTTATTACTTAGTATGTTTTCTGTCTTTCCACTCATCACTTTATTTATTTTTAATTTAGTTTGAGTTTTCAGTTAATGGTTGGTAGTGATTTTGCATATATTGATTTGTTTTAAGTTGTTTTATCTCTGTCTTATGGTCAGCCCAAAGTTCACGACGTGGAGCCTACAGCCAAGGTAAGTACCAACCAAACATCCTAAAAGCTGCTTTCTCACTTTAGCTTCTGCAGTCTATTTTTCTGTACTGACTTGCTGGGACCCAGAATTGTAAAGCATTAACTGTATAGGAATTAAGCTATTAGTTCATGAACTTAGCACATGCATGCATGCATGTATGTATGTACTTGCCTTAATGTTAGAGCTGGGTAAATTATCTTGTTATACCATTCAAGTGGTTTTCAATAAAAAAAAATCAGTACTCCCAAGGATAAATCCAGTGATGTTTCTCTTGAGGAACAGGTCATAAAATTAGGTCTTTTGTACTCCAGAACTTTGTCTTGTATGCGCTATCTATTATGCTATTGTGAAGAGGCATTTCAGCATATTTTGTTGTCTTCAGGATTTGTATTGAAGGTTATGTTTTGAGATTGAAATACTCCAGCTCAGTGTCTAGTTCCATGTTGTCTAAATTTAGCTGAGATTTCCCTGCTTCCACTCAGTGTGTTTTGACATTGCGTTTTCTCTTGTTGAATATCATCAGTTAAAAATGCAGCAGTTAACTTTGCTCAACATAATAGTAACTGTAAACATTTCTTCAAAACTGAAGTAAGTTTGCTTCATTTTAGAGACAAAGATGAATAATTGAAGGACACAAATATGTTTCAAGAGGTACAAATAAAAATAAAATTACCACATGGTTTTGCCTGAGGATCCCCATATCTTGGGTGAGGGGAAGAGATTGAGAAGGGGAGTTCTTCATGGTAACCTCAGCTGTTGTGGAAGTGGAATCCAATCTTCAGCGTTACAAACTAGCTGTCCAGCCAACTTCTATAAGCCAATAGTTCAACCTCGTGAAACCTTCATCAGTAAATCTGGAATGTTTCATTCTGTTCGATGGGATGTCAGAGTATAAATATATACCAGACCAGCAGTGTGTCAAATACTTTTGATTTCCTAAGCGTCAATAACTACCTTGGTTCTAGAATTTTTCTTATTTGTTCTTGGAATGTGGACATCCTACTATGACGGTCGACACCATATAAATGTGGTGTCAGAAATACAAGGGCAAATAAGAGTGCACAACCTAAACATTGTCAATTGAGAAAAAGCATTGAAGAAACTTGAACTAAAATACCAACAAATCCAGGTCCAGATAGTCTATGTCCTAGAGTTCTTTTGTAAAATCTTTACGAGTGCATGTACTATCTCTGCAGATGTTTCTTTAAGAACTGTAGGACATAGACTATCTGGACCTGGATTTGTTGGTATTTTAGTAGAAGGCATTTTTTTCATTGTCTCTTCTATTTCCTTAATTATCACTGAAACAATCAATGGTACACACTCAGATGACAAGCAACATGAGTTCGACTGGGACAACACTACTATTATAGGACAAGCCAAACAGAGAACAACCAGGGAATTGCTAGAGGCATGGCACTCATCCACAGATTCAATCAATAAGCACATTGACCTGGACCCAATATACCGACCACTGCAACGGACAGCTGGAACTGACAACTGGAAGCAGCAGAGACAAACCACTATAAATGCCGGAGGAAACATCACAGAAACGCTTCACAGGAGGCTCCCAAGCACTGAGGATGTCACCTAGACAGGGGACGAAACGTCTGCAACACAAATTCCCAGCTCGGCGAACAGAACCACAACAACGAGCACCTGAGCTACAAATCTTCTCACAAACTTTGAATATATTAATCCAAACCTGAATGCTGTACAGGTCTAGCTGCATGTGGACACAGACTGCTTCCATATGGGATGAGTTGCGAATATTATATACACTGCAACTATAAGACCTGAGAGTGGGATAGACCATTTCGCCCTTTGAGCCTGCTGCACCATGCAATAAAATCATGGAGGATCAGATTATAATCTCAGTTCCACCATCCTGTTGTAATTTTCATAACCATTGACTCCTTGTCTATGAAAAATCTTTCTAACTCGGCCTTGGATATATCTGAAGACCTAGTCTGCACTACTTTCTGGGGAAGAGAATTCCACATTCTGATGATCCTCTGAGAAAAATAACCTCATTTCTGTCTTACATAGGAAGTTCCCCAACAAGAGGGAACATCCTCTGGGTAGCCACCTCATCCATTCAACTCAAGATCTTATTTTAAATGATTCAGGTTTGTTTTAATAGGTAACCTTTTATTCTTCCAAATTCCTAATCACACCTATAATCTTGTTTTATAAGATAAATCTTTTCATCCTAAAATGACTCACGTGAACCTTCTACAACCATCAAGCATTCCTACTTCTGACCTTACGATAGAAGACAGGTCATCAATGAAGAAGCTGAAGAGTATTCTGTCTAGCATGTTACTCTAAGGAACTCTTGCATTGATGTCCTGAGCTCAGCTGGTTGGCATCCCCAAATCATAGCTATACTCCCTTGTCTTAGTCTTCCCAACCAGCAGAAATAGCTTTTTAACTGCCTATGCCTGAGGTAATCACCCAGCTTACTGGTGTGCTTTCCATCACCTATTAGCCTCCAAACCTGCTCTCCATCTTTGATATCACAATTTTGGCAGCACACTATATTCTCGACAAATGTCCTGCTGCTCTGTTTCCTTTTGGATATCCTGCAACCTTCCCTCACCACCCTTGCTTTATTGTGCCATCCTTTTTTTCACCCATTTCAATCATTCTATCCTCTCATCACTTTCTCATATAGCTCTGCCTTCTCTGCGGTTCTTTATGTCGCGTAACTCTCCTCTCTCCCTGAAGCTCTTCATCCTCCTCCAATGCATATCTGAAGAAGGGCTTATGCCCGAAACGTCGATTCTCCTGTTCCCTGGATGCTGCGCTTTTGCAGCAACACATTTCCAGCTCCAATGCATATTAGCCATTCTGATTTGCCTGTTTCAAGATAATTTATATTACATTTATCTTCAGCCTTTCTTGCTGCGGGAGTTTACACTTAATATAGAGGAATATGTGGTAGGCTACTAATTCCAGGAAAATACTACCTTTTGCCAGTTGGGCATAATATTTACACCAAAACCGTTACAGATATGTGTGAAACCACAGGTTCAGAGATACAGACATGGATGTGTGGAGGGAAGCACAGATAGGTGATGTGGGCACAGAGAAAAGAATAGAAATGCCTGAGCAAGATAATGGAGTGAACAAAGTGAGATAAATTGATAAAGGAGACTATATCAGTGAGAAACTAACATTTGAGTACACAGTCAAGTGAAGGGAAAATATTTATATATGTTACTAATGTATGGTATAGAATCCTTAATATAGTAATACACTGCAAATATGCTTAAAAAGCACATAATCAAAATTGATACCAAGCCACAGATGGAAATGATCAGGACAAAGTACCAAATCCATACCTGATTACTCAATTCTTTCCTCGACATCAGTGTTCCTATTTCTTGGGATAGATCGACCACCAATATTCACTACAAATCCACTGACACCCTCACACTGCAATTCCTGTAAAGACTCCATTCCATTCTCCCAGTTATTCAGTCTCAATCGCATCTATTCTGATAATGTGTTGTGATTCTGGATTAAACTCCAAAGTTTGCACGGTCAATATAGATTAGAAGGGAAGAAAATTGGAAAGCCTAGGTTAGGGAAGGCCAAAATTTTGAATGACTCTTCCTGGTAGTTGGGGCATCCCTCCATCAGCTATACATCTGTGTTTACCTTCCAGCATGTTTACCTATCCAGTTGCAAGGGCTCTACCTCCCACTGGCAATGGTGCCATTTGGCCAGTTTTTAGTGGAAGTTGTTGAGAGAATATGCAGGTGAATCTTGGATCTTTATGGTTTCTCACTCTGTAGGGCCAACTGGTTTGTTGCTTTGGTTACCACACTTAAATTCTGCTCAGTTACTATCAGCTGTATTAATTCAGGTAAAACTGATAGGTTCCAAAGAATAGACAAACAAAAACTGCAACTGTAGAAGACATACACTAGGAGACTGAAGAAACAGGATATCAGGGATATCTGAAGATGTACAAACAATCAAGGGAGAGAATGAAATAAGAGACCTAATGCACAAATATCCAAGACCGTGACAAATCACACCAAGGTCAGCAAGTAATCAACAATGGTGTTTGCCAAAAAGAAACGCACAAGTGCTTGGAGCTTTGTATACAACTGATTGAGACAGCTAGTATGAAAGAAAATGTTAAAACAATAGAATGGCTGTTTCAGAGGTCAGGAACTTTGAGTGCAACACCATGGGGGAATTATGATCCATGTATTGGTTAACTTCTGTAACTCCCAATACTTGCTGTCAGAGATCACAATGCTCTCAACCTTTCATAATCCTCAGTTTGCATTTAATGTTAAAAGTTATTTTTGTGAAGATTGCAGCTTTTAGATAACCAATGTCTAAAAAAAGTAGACATTTGTCCTCCATTCGGGAACATATTTTACTGTTTTCGCGAAGACCACCAAATCAACATCTTTCAGCTGATCTTAATACAGAGAGACCCTTAAGTACAGTTTGAAATTATTCAAGGCATCAGTCTACTGAACAAGTGTATCACTGATTTGTTTAGACATTTAAAACTACTTAATCTATTCAAAATTAAAGACACAGAATTTCCCATAACAGGGCGTTGCCAGATCTATCCAGCAGGATGTTATTTTTCAGTTAAAGTAACTCCCTGTTTCCTTAATCTGAAATCAAGTTTTTGTTTTGTTGATTTCAGAGAGAGTGCTGTGCTTTGAGCCATATTGTTGTACTCTTAGTGACCCAACAAGTTTTTCAAGGATTAAAGCTGAATTTCTTTCATCAAACAGAGATGCATGCACATTTAATAAAGCAAATAATTAAGGAGAGTAATTGTCAGTGGGTACCTGCTATCACTTGTGTCTCCGGTGGGGAAAGCAACTTTGATTGCAGCAGGACGTTTTGGTCCCTGTCAACCATACATTTATTTTTTTTCTGTTTTCTTTTTATAATGGTGGCATTATGCATTAGCATTAAATGAATCGCACCAGATTAGCCATGGCTGTATTTCTAATTCTTTTCCCATGGTTACGGATCAGTTGAACTTAATGGAGTGGAGACATCCTGTTCTGAGGGCACAGCATTGATGGTGGAGCTCTGTACAACTTTAAGAAGTTGCCACCCTGAAAGTCATTGAGTAGCCATTTGGTTTTCGAGGCGCTATATGTGCAGTTTTGTGATGTTTTCCTGTTGCAAATCATAAACCTTAATTTAATCTGTCTTCGTACTAGGAAGCCTAGATATCTGCTTTCCTCTGCAACTATGATGACTAATCCCAAACACCACCCCCTCCAACTCATTGACTGACCGTCTTGTTTTAGACTTCTTCCATTAGTCTGCTTCTGTAATCTCTTAGCCCACACGTCCAGCTTCTCGCAACGACATTTGATGTCATTGACGTTAGGTGCAGACAAGAATAATTGTTCCATAAGTGTTTGTGTATACCTGTATTTGTTAGCCTGACTACTGGTAAAACAAAAGGGAGTCGTAAGTTATAATCTCATTCCAACATTTAAATTTGAACTTAATTAATAAATCTAGCTATATTTGACTGAAAAGTCTTTCTGACATAGCAACACAATTCAAAATGTATGAATGGAAAAATAACAGATACCGATAGAAACTGCTAACAAATAAGTCGCAGAAGCAAAAATATGTATTATGTTCTTGAATACATTGCAGCTTCATTTTGATACTAGTTTTAAATATTTGAAGGGCATCAGTTTTACACTTAAGTCATAGAATTATAGAGATATATAGTACAGAAACAGACCCTTCAGTCCAACTTGTCAATGCTGACGAGATTTCCTAACCTAATGTAGTCTCATTTAGAGTCATAGAGTCATAAAGTCATAGAGATATACAGCATGGAAATAGACTGTTCGGTCCAACCCGTCCATGCCGACCAGGTATCCCAACCCAATCTAGTCCCACCTGCCAGCACCCGGCCCATATCCTTCTAAATACTTCCTATTTATATACCCAACCAAATGTCTTTTTAATGCTGTTATTGTGCCAGCCTCCACCACTTCCTCTGTCAGCTCATTCCACGCACACATTACCCTCTGCGTGAAAAAGTTGCTCCTTATGTCCCTTTTAAATTTTTCCCCACTCACCGTAAACCTATGCCCTCTAGTCCTGGACTCACCCACCCCAGGCAAAAGGCCTAGTCTATTTATCCTATCCATGCCCCTCATGATTTTACAAACTTCTATAAGTGTCCCTTTTAAATTTTTCCCCACTCACCGTAAACCTCTAGTCCTGGACTCACCCACCCCAGGCAAAAGGCCTAGTCTATTTATCCTATCCATGCCCCTCATGATTTTACAAACTTCTATAAGGTACCCCTCAGCCTCCGAAGCTTCAGGGAAAACCGCCCCAGCCTATTCAGCCTCCCCCTATAGCTCACATCCTCCAACCCTGGCAACATCCTTGTCGATCTTTTCTGAACCCTTTTGAGTTTCACAACATCTTTTTGATACGAAGGAGACCAGAATTGCACGCAATATTCCAACAGTGGCCTAACCAATGCCTTGTACAGCCGCAACATGATCTCCCAACTCCTGTACTCAATACTCTGACCAATAAAGGAAAGCATTACCAAACACCACCTTCACTATCCTATCAACCTGTGTCTCTACTTTCAAGGAGCTATGAGCCTGCACTCCAAGGTCTTTGTTCAGCAACACTCCCCAGGACCTTACCATTAAGTGTATAAGTTCTGCTCTGATTTACCTTTCCAAAATGCAGCACCTCACATTTTATCTAAATTAAACTCCATCCGCCACTCCCACTCCTCAGCCCACTGGCCCATTTGATCAAGGTCCTGTTGTAATCTGAGACAACCTTCTTTGCTGTCCACTACACCTCCAATTTTGGTGTCATCTGCAAATTTACTAATTATACCTCCTATGTTCACATCCAAATCATTTATATAAATAACGAAAAGCAGTGGACCCAGCACCAATCCTTGTGGCACTCCACTGGTCACAGGCCTCCAGTCTGAAAACCAACCTCCCACCACCACTCTCTGACTTCTACCTTCGAGCCAGTTCTGTATCCAAATGACTACTTTTCTCTGTATTCTGTGAGAGCTAACCTTGCTACCCAGTCTACCACGAGGAACCTTGTTGAACGCCTTACTGAAGTCCATATAGATCACTAGAGAAAATGCTGGGAAGTCTCAGCAGGTCTAGCAGCATCTGTAAGGAGAGAAAAGAGCTGAAGTTTCGAGTCTAACTGACTCTTTGTCAAAGCTTTGACAAAGGGTCAGTTAGACTTGAAACGTCAGCTCTTTTCTCTCCTTACAGATGCTGCCAGACCTGCTGAGATTTTCCAGCATTTTCTCTTTTGGTTTCAGATTCCAGCATCCGCAATAATTTGCTTTTATCCATATAGATCACATTCACTGCTCTGCCCTCATCAATCCTTTTCGTTACTTGTTCAAAAAACTCAATCAAGTTCACGAGACAAGATTTCCCATGCACAAAGTGGAGTGGACTTGTTTGGTTTCCTCTTTTTGTTTGACCATGATCGGGTTTTTGTGTGAAGTGTATGTCTGCCAAAACAGTGGTGTTTCATTGCTGTGACTGTGAATAATGAACGTGGACAGTTTCATTTTGTAATGCTTTAAAAGCGAATAATTGCAATGTGGAAGAATAGGTAAAGAAGTTTTAAAAGTCCAAACAAATCAGTGATTAGATTAGATTCCCTACAGTGTGAAAACAGGCGATTCAGCCCAACCAGTCTACACCCAGACTCATTTCCCTCCCACTAAAGCACCTGACACTATGGGCAATTTAGCATGGCCAATTCACCTGACTTGCCCATCTTTGGACTGTGGGAGGAAACCCACGCAGAGAATGTGCAAACTCCACACAGTCGCCCGAGGCTGGAATCGAACCTGGGACCCAGGTGCTGTGAGGCAGCAGTGCTAACCACTGAGCCACCGTGCCACCCCCAACAAGTGGTACACTTGTTCAGTAGATTGATACCTTGAATAATTTCAGACTGAATCTGATGGTCTTTCTGTGTTAAGATGAGTTTAAAGATGTTGATATGCATTGGTTTCATTGAGTAAGTAACTGCTAGGTTAAATCTTATAAACACTGTCCCATAGTCATATAAATGACCAAAAACAGGCAGAGCTCAAGCTTCCATAAAGAATGGAAAGGGAAAGTGAATGAAGTTACTGACTGAGCGTCATGCTTTGTTTGCATCTCTTTTACATGCAATCGTAATCATAGAAGCTCCACAGTGCAGGTAGAGGCCATTTGACCCATTGAGTCTGCATCAACCCTCTGAAGAGCATCCTATCCCATTCAATCCCCTATACCCTACACTTACCATAGTTAACCCAGCTAACCTGTACATCCCTGGGCACTATAGACAATTTAGCATGGCCAATCCACCTAAGCTGCACATATTTGAACTTGGAGCATTTGGAGGTATGTGCAAACACCACGCAGGCAGTCAACCAAGGCTGGAATCCAACCCAGTTCCCTGGCATTGTGAGGCAGCAGTACTAACCACTGTGATTTTTAGATTAGATTCCCTACAGTGTGGAAACAGGCCATTTGGCTTAACAAGTCCACACCGACCTCCAAAGAGTAACCCACCCAGACTTATTTCCATGTGTTTTACCCCGACTAATGCACCTAATACTATGGACAGTTTTGCACAGCTAATTACCTGACCTGCACATCTTTGGATTGTGGGAGGAAACTCATGCAGATGCGGGGACAATGTGCAAACTCCACACAGACAGTCACTCGAGGCTGGAATCAAACTTCAGTCCCTGGCGCTGTGAGGCAACAGTACTAACCACTGAGCCACCCTGCCGCTCTTGGCACCTGTGTCTGCTTGGTTTATAAGCCTACCATCCTACCAACATCCACAGCCAGAGGACTATTAGCTGTCATTTCTGCCACCTCCAGTGGAATGCCACTATGAGCTGCACATTACCCTCCTCTCCCTTGTCAGCCTTCTGCAAAGACAGTTTCCTCTAGGACAACCTGGACCGATCTTCTTCAATCCCAACGGAGAGACGCATGCACACACAGACACTGGGGGACACACCGCCCCACAGCAGCTTCCACTGTAGTTGCAGGAGGTGGAACACCTGCCTGTTTATTTCCATTAAGTAAAAACAATGACTGCAGATGCTGGAAACCATATTCTGGATTAGTGGTGAAGGGCTTTTGCCCGAAACGTCGACTTTACTGCTCCTTGGATGCTGTCTGCACTGCTGTGCTCTTCCAGCACCACTAATCCAGAATGCCTGTTTATTTCCTCCCAGTTCAGAATCCAAGAATCCAGACAAACACCTTGAGGTGAAGCAGTGCTTTACCTGCACTTCACTCAACCTAAATCTACTGCATTTGCTGCTCACAATGTGGTCTCCTCATCATTGGGGAAATGCAGTGTGGATTGGGTAACAGTTTTACAGAACACCTGCATTCTGGCTGCAAAAAGACCCTGAAGCTTCCAGTTGTTTACCATTTCAGTACACCATCCTGAGGCCAACATCTCCTCTGCCTCAGGCTTGCTACAGTGAACCAGGGAAGCTCAGCACGAGTTCAAAGAACAGTACATCATTTTCTGCTTGGTAACTCTAACTCGATAGAGTCCAAAAGGGTATAATCAATTTTAGGACTCAAGGCACATTCCCCCAAGTCCTTAACCAACCCCACACATCAGGCCTTGTTATGCCATGGTTGCTATTATACACTACCTATTGTTAGCCACTAATAGTCCCATTAGCAACCATTCATTCTCCTAGGCTGACTGTTATCCACTCCTTTGTCTGTTCAACTGTTCTGTTCTTCTCTCTCTTCAGGCACTTATCTCCACCTAATGTTTACTCCTAATCCTCCGTGTTCTCCTCTCCTACGTTCTTCCCCCCCCCCCCCCCCCGGCCATCTTCGGCATTAATCAAAACTACGTTTCCTAGGTATTCTGAAGAAGGGTAACTGATTTCTTCTGCCACACATGCTGAGGTTTCCAGCAATTTGTTTTTGTTTCCTCAGAATCTTGCATGTTTCAATGGGGCCATGACAATGTTACCAGAACTTTTCATTTTCAATCTGCAACTGATTTAGTCCTTTTCGGTGCATTTGCTTGGTGGCCTAAAGAAAAATAGTTTGCGAAGCAGAAGCAGGTTAGCTGGTTATCACTACTCATCATCTGACCTGTTACCCAAAGGTCAAAGCACTTTGTTTTCAGCTCTGTGGTTAGGAGACACATGATTAATCCTCAGCTCTGTTTTATAATGACTTTAGAATTTGTGGGGCACAATCATGTTGGCCATCTTATTTGCTGTTTTAAGACATTGAAGAGCTGTTGTTCCGTCTTTTAAATCTCAACTAATAGTTTCATCTCAATAAGTGAAGTTTTTGATGTAAAGCATGACTTTATAACACTCAACACCTATACAAGCTTTAATACTCTGAGCGTGCATTTAATGCTCAGTCAGCTGACCTGTTCCTTATTGCAGGCTGATGTCTAAAGAAGCATCCCTTCACCATCACCCCAAATGCCCTATCCCCATTGCCTCAAGTCGCTTGTCTCTTAACAGCACAGCCGGGATTGAGGACTACAGTATCAATCTTGATGATTCTTTTGTGCACCATTATCATCTGGAGATGAGAATCAAGGGAATGTTTGTAGCCCAAGTATTAATATGATACTTTCTGAATTAAACCGAAATATTCTAAGTATACAAAATAAGTATGTAATTGATTTGCTCAATTTTGAGTGATGTTCGTGCTCATTAACTTAATGGAAATCTTCATTGGAAAATGTAAGTCCCCCACCATTCTGTTTCTAATGCCCATTATTACCATGTAGCATTCCAAAGTTCTGAATACCTTTTAAGATGTAAACAAAAGCAAAATGCTGTGGATCCAGGCGTTTTAAAGTAAAAACAGGAAATACGATAGTCACTTGGTAACAGAACTGAAATATTGATGGAAAGGGAGGCATTATAGAAGCTCTTCACCGTGCACTTGTCAGTACAAAGGCACATATGACAACTTAAGTGGAAAACTTCAACAACTTGTATCTCTTTTCAGCAATGTTTAAAATTCAAGAAAGACCCAACAGGCCTAGTAGCATGTGTGAAGGGAAAAGAAAGTGTTAATGTTTTGTTTTATGATTTTTCATCAACTTGGAAGTATGTTTGAAATGTATCAGCTTTATATGGGTGAAGTGGGATGGGCTGGGAAAAAGAATAAAACAAAGTTTGTGATAGGACTGGATATGGGAGATATTAAGTGACTAGAGACTTGAGGCAATGCTCGAAAGTCGCAATGGGGATAGGGCATTTGGGGTGATGGTGAAGGGATGCTTCTTTAGAAATCCTGATAAGAAAAGATATGTTTAGTGATGTTGGCAGAAGTAATAAAGGATGATCCTTTGATTGTGGAGGCTGGTAGCAGATAAGATGAGAATGAGTCACCCTTTCTTTCTTAGAAAGATGGGAAGGGATGAAAGCAGATGTACAGGAAATATGTTCGAGAACTCTGATAACCCAGCTTGCAGGAGAGAGAAGTAGATTTCCTGGTTTAGAAAATGAAAGATGTATCAAAAATATGGATTGTAAAAGCCTCATTGGAACAGATGTGATGGAGGAATTGGGTAAATGCAATTGCATACTTAGAAGGTGTAACATTTGAGGATGTTTAGTTCAGGTAGCTGTGGGAGTCAGTGAGTTCACAATTAAATATTTTATTGACAATTATTCAATGGGAAATGGAGCAAACAAGGAAGAAAAGAAAGCCCTTAAGATGTGTCTCAGGCTCATTGCAGCATGTTTATGGATTTATTTTAACATCTGCAAGTTCTTGCTACAAAAAGAATTACAATAGGATTTGAGAAAGCCAATTTTATATCTGCTAATTCTGCTGCAATTTGAACACATTTATAGTCCATTGGATTTATAAAAAAAAAAATTAAAACTTGTGTTTTCTGCAGTTGTAATGCTCTATTCCTGATGAAGGGCTTTTGCCCAAACTGTCAATTTTCCTGCTTCTCAGATGCTGCCTGACCTGCTGTGCTTTTCCAGCACCACTCTAATCTAGACTGGTTTCCAGCATCTGCAGTCTTGTTTTTACCTGCTTTATAGAATTGTTCAACTCTGACTTGGTAAAATGGTACCACTTGTTTTCACAAGGGCAGCAATGCATAAGAACTAGGAGCAGGAGTTGGCCGACTGGCCCCCCCCAAGCTGCTGTGCCATTCAATAGGACTCTTCATAGACTCATCTCCACTTGACCACCCACTCACTATAATCCTTAATTCCTTTCCTGTTCAAAAATCTTTGCCTTTAAAATCATTCAACAAGGTAGCCTCAACTGCTAGATTTCAAATTCCCTTTATATGGCTTGAGGTTGGATTCCATGCTCAAGCATTGCTTTATTATACCAGTTGCTGTAATATTCGCTCTGTCAGATCTCAGTAATACCTGGTTTGTAGATTATCGTTTTACACTTATTTGTTCATCATGGCATTCACAGGACGCTGCCATTATATGGACAGAACATAAAAGTTTCCCCACAAAGTTTTAAAACAAAAAGGACCTATAGAAGTTTTCAAAGCAGACTTCAAACAAAAATCAGAAATAGAGCTTCAGCCCTTTTACTTTCAGCAACATGATAGGGCATTTGGCCCACTGGCTCTTTGTGGTTGGCATGGACTGGTTGGGTCTGTGTCCGTGATATACAACTCTGTGCCATTCTCCTGCACACTTTCCCTTTTCAGATAACAGCCCAACTCCCTCCTCAGTGCCCTCCTCCACCCAGTCAGGCTACACATATTAAATCTCAGTAAAGGGTCATCCTATATCCACTTTAAAGTTCAGTAGGCTTGGCAGCATCTGTGTAGAGAAATCGTTTAACTTTTCCAGTGGCCCTCTTTCAGAACTCAAAATGCTTTTTCTCTTAAACCACTCAAACAGTTCTCTAGCCCTGACCTTTGGTAAGTTCTGAAGCAGCAGCACCTGTTTGCTCTAACTGAAGCTAAATACATACTCCCTGACCTGACTGAGTCTGTCTTTGTTCCCTATACAATGGGACACTGTATTGTATGGCAAAAGCCCATTTATTTTTCTTTCTTCTACCTTCATTTTGAATGTACTGACTATTCGCCTCAAGGAGAAAGTGAGGACTGCAGATGCTGGAGATCAGAGCTGAAAATGTGTTGCTGGAAAAGCGCAGCAGGTCAGGCAGCATCCAAGGAGCAGGGGAATCGACGTTTCAGGCATGAGCCCTTCTTCAGGAATCACCTCAAGGGCCTTTTTAAAAAAAAATCTAATTTAAATGCATGTAAACAAGTCTCCAGAAGTCACAGTACCATTCGCAGAACTCAAAAACGATACTAATGTCATGGCCTTCCCATATTGACACACAATATAGAAATGCAACTCAAACTTAAAGCCGAAGATATTTTCTGTTCTTTAGAACCCAAGTTTCCAACTTATAATAAGTCGAACCTTTTTCACAGCTTCTGCTTTCTGAACCGAGTGCTGAACTGTGGCAGTTTTATTCTGTGCACTTTTACTTAGACACAGGTACTATAGATAAGAAATCCACATAAATGCCTGTGGATCTCAAAGTAATGTTTGGAGAGATTTGGTGCTACAGACTATTTTATAGATAGCTCTATGCTTAAAGTGTAGCTTTTATGTGGTTTTTCATGACACCTTATTTGTGAATGGAGCAAAGAAGGAAGCCAACTACATTTGCACCATATTGCAATAACCTGGTAATATGAATATGCTTCCATTTTCTTAATCTGTATTCACTGAATTTAAGAAATTAGCAAGTTGAGCAGTCAAGTTCAGTTTTAATGATACCTTACATGTCCAAATAAGTTTTTTCAGCATGAGGTACCCTCTATGTCTTGTGCTAGTTAACTCACCACCTGACTCTCCAAAGACTGTCCACCATCTACACAGCACAAGTCAGGAGTGTGGTGGAACACTCCCTACTTGCCTGGATGAGTGCAGATCCAACAACATTCGAGATTGACTTCAGGATAAAGCAACCCGCTTGATTGGCACCATCCACAAGCATCCAGTCTTTCTACTACTGATAGACAGTAGTAGCAGTGTGTACCATCAACAGAAATTCACCAATGATCCTTACTCAGCACTTTCCAAACCATGATCACTATCATTCAGCAAGACAAGGGCAACAAATACGTGGGAACACCAGTATCTGCCAGTTCCCCTCCAAGCCACTCACCATTTTGACTTGGAAACGTATCTCAGTTCCTACAGTGTTGCTGAGTCAGAATCCTGGAATTCCTAACAGCATTGTGAGTCTACCTACAGCACGTGGATTGCAGCAGTTCAAGAAGGCAGCTCACCGTCACTTTCTGAAGGGCATTAATGGGTGGCCAATTGATGCGAGCCTGGTGAGCAATGCCCACATCCCACGAGTGAATAAACAAGTTAACGTTTCCAAGAGAACCATATTTTTCATGGAATAAGTACTAACCACCTACCCCGTGCTTATTCCACACCATTAATATGTTTGTGATCTTTGAAAATACCATTATACATAAGAATTTCTTTCACACCTAAATATATCCATACCGTCCTTTACTTCTATGTGCTATTTGGGTGTCGAACGTAGGAGTAGGCCATTCAAGCTGTTGGGCCTTCTGCATTCAACATGATCATAGCTGGTCAAACACTTTAATGCCTTTTGCCCACACTATCTACAAAATTATTTTATGTCACTGGTATTCAAAACTTATCGATCTTTAGCTTTCTTCAAAGACTGAGTTTCCACATTCCAACTTGCCCTGATCATATTGAATTTCTTGAACGTACTATGACCTGAATATCAATGTACGCCAACATTTAAATGCTGGTTATGACAAGTTGTCAAAGAGCTTGCAATAACAAATCTTAACATTTTAAATAATTTACTAATGCATTAACTGTTGCACCAGTAATGTCAGTGTTTTTCCAGTTATTCTAGATTATTCTTATTTCTAATCATTCTTCATGTTTCGAACTTCATCTATAGTGGAATTAGTTTGATATCTAGTTGCATACAAGGTAATGGGTACATTTAATAATGGCAGTCTTTGAAATCTGTGGAACTAAGTTTGTTATGCTATTTCTTATGTAATATCTCAAGTCAGTCTAACTCGTACATTGGTGAATTTTGAAGGAATACTATTAAAGCAGTAATCAAAATAGTTTTAATAAAATTGTACTAATTTAATATGAAATGCTGTAAAATGACTTGTGAAGTATGCATGCATATGCCTGCACGCCTCTTGCATACTTAGGACTTATTTACTAAACCTAAATATCTTTGTTACAATAATGAAATTAAATATTCATTTGCACTTCAACTGATTTGGAAAGTATCACTGTATGTAATCATTCAGATGATGTGAATACCTGAACTTTCTCATTAAACTAAATTTCATTGATTTAACTTTTTCATAATTTTCAGCATCCTTTTAACTTGTCGAATTTTTGAAAAAAATCAGCAATATAAATTTCATTATTCAGGTTTTGATGTTTGTTACTCATTAAAGGAATTCTTTAGATTTGTATTCATCAAATTAAATTAATATTGGCATTTTTAAATGTTTGTCTATGCAACACTGTATGACATCCCAACTTTCAATTCATTTTCTGTACCACCTCCTTTTCATTTATTCTCTAGTCAATCTATGCTCAGAGGCTGCACTTTACAAATGTACCAGATGTATTAAACCAATGGTTTCCTACTTGGGAAGTAAAATATGGGCTGAAGTAGAGGCATTTCTTTTGTATTTCGGATGGCATTTTCCTCATTTCACATCCTAATTGCATGGTGCTTACCTAGTTTAATGTTGGCATAAATAACAAAGTAGTTTGGCTGTTTACCTGCAGAAATAGAAAACTTATTGGGTCATGACAGATTAACGAATAGATTTTCATCATCTGAATTTAATTGATAAGATATAGAACAAATTTCCTCTTTTCTCAGACTGGTGTTGCATTCAATTCTGGTTGAATTGTAATTTTTTTTGACATTCAGCTGATAGAAGATTAAAGCTATTTTCTTTGGACACCTATCATAAATCTGTTTCCTAATCATTGGCTCACCCTGAACAAAGCTTTTGGCAACCTCAACATCCTGTTTAGCCATGAGATAAATTTCCTCTTCATCTTAAAGGCTGCCTATTTCCATCCTAGTACGATTGTCCATCTTTGTATTGAAACTTGGACTCCGTTCTACTCTCACCCATCAGCTCTCTGTTTTGCTGGCATTGCTTGCATTGCACCAGCAAATCGATTTTATTTTGTGTAAATTCTCATCCTCATGTTCAGATCTTATCCCTTCCCATCTTTGCAACAACTCCAACATGACAACCATTTAAGAGCTCTGCCTTTTTCCAGTTGTGATCTCTTACATATCTCTGCCCCACCCCACCCCACCCTGGCTTTGACAGCCATTCTTCCAGCCATCTGGGCTCAAAGATTTAGATTTTCCTCCTTGACCTATCCCTGCTTTTAACTGATCTGTATGTGGTGCATATCTAATTTGGGCTTTTATGCTGTTTTACTCAACTTGTCCATTTCAAATCAGTAAGTCAGAAATTTCTGGCTGTGATGTTTTCGTAGCCCTTTACGTTCATTAAATCAATGGTGGCATTACACATCATTTTTCCATTTAAATGTAAGAATAGTACTCCTGAAGTTACCTAGAGGCTTACAACATTATCCTTTCTTCTTTTGAAAATTAAAGAAACCAGATCACATTCTGTGGCAAAGCCAGAAATCAATCTATGGAAGGTTATTCTCTGTAGAAGGTTGATATTTCTCAGTTAAGTGATGATAGCTCAAAGTAATTTGCTCCATTTAAAAAGAAACAGATTTAGATCACAACAAATTGCCAACTTAGGTGGTTTGTATGAAGTGTAACATTGTTAAATGGTTTCAAATGTCATGATCCAAGATTTAGCTATTTGCATTGTGACACATTTAAGTGCCTAACTGCTTCTTTATCTTTATGATTTGGAGGTGCTGTTGTTGGACTGGGGTGTACAAAGTTAAAAATCACACAACACCAGATATAGTCCAACAGGTTTAATTGGAAGTACTAGATTTTGGAGCGCCGCTCCTTCAGGTGGTTGTGGAGGACACAATTGTAAGACACAGAATTTATAACAAAAGTTTACAGTGTGATGTAACTGAAATTATACATTGAAAAGTACCTTGACTGTTTGTTAAGTCTCTCATCTGTTAGAATGACCATGATAGTTTCACTTCTTTCATATTTAAATCACAAACTTTTTTTAAAAGTTACATTCGCAAGGTTAACTGTAACAATTGGTGTCAGCCAGATAAGATGTTGAGATGTTGAAGGTGTTAGCCCCCCGTGCTCCCTATCTGTGCCATAATGTTTAGACTGATTCTAATCTAAAAAGTGAGTTCACAGTCTTACATGAATTCATGCAGTTTTTGAGCAAGGTATCGTGGTCATTCTAACAGATGAGACACTCAACAAACAATCGAGGCATTTTTCAATGTATAATTTCAGTTACATCACACTGTAAACTTTTGCTATAAATCCTGTGTCTTACAATTGTGTACTTCACAACCACCTGATGAAGAAGCAGCGCTCCGAAAGCTAGAGCTTCTAGTTAGACCTGTTGGACTATAACCTGATGTTGTGATTTTTATCTTTACGAATAGTCAAGTAATTTGCATTGCTTGTAGCACAAAATACTATCCTATCCTATTACAAAACAATTAAATCATTTTAAAGCTAACAAGATATTTTTTATTTTGAACAGAGGGAGATATGATCAAGATGTTCATGCGTGGACGTCCTATCACAATGTACATTCCTTCGGATGTATCAAATTATGATGAAATGAAGTCAGAACTGCCTTCTGAGAAGCTAAAGCTGGAGTGGGTGTATCCTTGACTTTTTTTGGAAATATGTTTGCAATCACACGAATATAGAAGACAATTAATGGGCCCTTAATCACTTTGCATTGTATATATTTGTATACCAGTCAGAAATTTAGATATGTTTTGGTGTAAAGTGGAATCTCACATTGATACATCGTGGTGGTGGTACCTTAATTTACTCAGGAGTGAAATGACCTGTTCAGGACTGTCCTGTTCTTTTGTTTACTATTGTCTCTGCACGACTCATAGACTGCCCATCTCCATTTTTCAAGCATTTTCACTCCATCTTTATCTCAGCTTCACTTGCTTAGTTTTCCATAACCATTGTGGCACAAGAGCATTCAATATATTAAAATCAAATTCCGCCCTCTGTTACTGCAGTTAGCTAAAGTGCATTGAAAACTTTCATAAAAGAGGCCTTACCATCTTCAACTGCCTCATCAATGACCTTTCATCATAAGTTTAGAAGTGGGGGTGTTTGCTAATGATTGCACAATGTTCAGTGCCACTCACAACTCTCTGCATACTGAAGCAGTCCGTGTTCAAATGCAACAAGGCCTGAACAATATCCAGGCTTGGACTTACAAGTGGCACGTAATATTTGCACCACACAAACGCCAGGCAATGATCACCTCCGACGAGACCATTTAACCACCGACTCTTGACATTCAGTGGTGTTACCATAATTGAAGTCCCCACTATCACCATTTTAGGGATCACCGTTAACCAGGAACTGGTCCCACTTTCTGAATATAGTGGCTCAAGAGCATATCAGAAGTTAGGAATATTGCAGCAAGTAATTCCCCTCCTGACTCCCCAAAGCCTGTCTACTGTCTAAAAGGCACAAGTCAGGCGTGTGAAGGAATACTCCCCAGTAGCCAAATAGGTACAGCTCCAACAATCAAAAAAAAAAGCTCGACATCATCCAGGAAAAAGTAGACTGCTTAGATTGGAACCACATCAATAAGCATTCGTTCCCTCCAGCATTGATACTCAGTAGCAACAGTGTGTACTATCTACACAATGTGCTGCAGAAATTCATCAAAAGTCTTTAGACACTGCCTTGCAAACCCACAACCACTTCCATCTAGAAGGACAAGAGCAACAGAGACATGGGAACCCCACAACCTGAAAGTTCCCAATCCAAGTCACTCACCATCCTGACTTGGAAATATATCATGGTTCCTTCAGTGTCCTGGGTTGAGATGCTAGAATTCCTTCCTTTAGAGCATTGCAGGTCTATGTATAGCACACAACTGCAGCAGTTCAAAAAGGCAGCTTGCTACCACCTTCAAGGGCAACTAGGGACAAGCAATAAACGCTAGCCAGCAATGCCCATATCAAATGAATGAGTTTTTTTTAAAAGGGACAACTGAAGAGGCTTAATGTCAGATTGGTAGGGACAAGGGCTGAGGCAAATGACAACTTTGTCCTTTGAACTAGAATTGGTAGAGTAAAGGTGATGAGGTTAGAGGAATAAATGGTACAGGAGAGATATGAAGCAAGTCAGTGAAAGGATTTGTAGATAATCTTTGATAATCCTGTCAAGTCATAAGGGTGTTTGACACTTGTTCAGAAACATCGTTCTTACATCAAAAAATAAACCCATTGCCAGTCTTGTAGATTATAACTACTCCTATTAAGTAACAATACTATTTGTTAAAATAAAATTCTTTGAGGAAAATAAGGTTTTAAAAACCACACTTCAGTTGGTAAAATTCTAATAGAGGCCAAAGCTTTTAAAAAGATACTTGAATTTCCATTGACTGAAAAGATTTCACAAGAATTCACTAAGACTTCTGTAATAAACTAAAACCACCATCTCTCACTTCAATAAGTAATTTATACTCTAAACAACAGAAAAGATGCTCCGTTCAACTTTTAAATAACCGACAATTCATCTCCATGGTTATACTCTCTTCTGTCCCTTAATTGAACAGGATTCTCTTTAAAAAAAAAAGTCCAAACATAACCTGAGTCCCTGATGCCTTACTTCCTTTCTCTTTTGCCAGCTGATAATTTCTAATCCCTGAATTAGTTTTCACTGAGGGTCATCCCAGACAGCCCTTCCTCTCTCCAAAACTAGGTGAATCTATGAACCCTGCAATAGCTTCACTATCCTGCACTCTCCATCTGCGCACAAGTATTTTGCATGGTGAACATTAAAGACAAATGGCCTTTCTGTCTCCTTCTATTGAGGTTATCCACTTCAAACATCTTGCATTATCTTCCCAATACATCCGTTTTGATCTCATCCCCCCATAGTAATCAATCGACCCAGACTTGTTATCAAGCAAGATTCAGAATGAATCACAAGACCCACTTCGCTATTCCATTTTACACCACAAGAACTTTTCCCAGCACACAGCGGTCTTGCAAACTTCATGTTCATTAGACAGTTCGTAAACTGAGAGAATTTTTTTCAAGGACGCATGCTAAATGAATGCACCTCTAACTACTTTGCAGAAGTTATCAATCAACCTTAATTCCTTAGCAAAAGTTTGTTTGTAGTAGCAAGTAGGAGAAAATAACTCTGGTCCTAGCAGGCTCCAGTTCTGCCCTTTAATCAGTTTCCTTAGTTCTGACAATGATTAGTTCCAATATTGAACTGATTTAACGGTTGATACCGGGGACCTCTAACCTTGTGAGGTAAAAAACAGTTTTTCGTACGAAACAAGCAGTTGTATGGGTTCTTACGAAACAAGCAGTTTGTCTTCACTGTAAGTACTTTCAAGCTATTTAGTTTCAGGAATATGGGATATAGGTAAAGTAGTATTACTTCTGCAAGCATAATTGCTTATGCAAGGTGAATGAACTAACCTACACCAGTGTATAATTGTTTCAGCAAAGAGCTGAGTTAGCTAAAATGTATATGCAAGAACAAAGACTATGTAAAGGGATACATAGTTTCTTCTGAGTTAGCTAAAATGTGCATACAAGAATGGAACGTGCCTGCATACAATGGAAGATGTTACAGACAAATAGATAAGTTGAAGAAGAACATCAAGATATTCCAAGCTCAGCAAATTTCCCTCATGTCAGCACTGAGGCGAACCAAGTCACTTATAGGGGGGAGGGTCGCCTGGTTTGGAATAGGGGGAGAAGTAAACAAGGGCGGAGCGCACCTGGGCAGGGACAGAACACAATAAGGAATATTGATAGGTTTGAAGGCCAATAAGATAAACGGGCCACTACCGAGAATTAAACTGTATAAATTGTGGAGTGATTTCTGGATTGCCGTGGCTACTTGCTCGTCACCCCTTCTTGCAAGAACATTTCAATAAAATTCGCTGCTTCAAAATTTGACTCGGATTGAAATTTATTATATTGTGAGCTCTGTTTCTCACAAGGAAGCAGCTACTTGTATTGCTTTATGTTTGTATCAGAGTGGCCTCTTCTAGGCTGTACAACTCAATTGCTTACTAGATAGACTTGTTCGGTCATTAAGCACAAAGTTCATGGTGCATTAAATATATTTCTTTTGAATACGGCCTTAACTAACCGAAAATAGATATGGCTATCGAGGAAGGGACTGTCGTTCCAATATCTACCTCCTCCCAACTGGAGAAATTATCTATTTTATAGCATCTATTGTGGTGCTGTACAATGTTGAGGAGAGGACTCAAAGGCATTATCTAGGGCACACAGATTGTGTTAAATGGTAAGCTTATTTTCCCTTATGCAGGTAGTTCTGGGATAACGTGCATTTTGGTAGCACGATTGGCTATAACGTCACTGAAGAATTAGGGAACATTATTTTGGAGAATGCTTATCTCCGTTGGCAATAGCACGATTCCTGTGGAGATTGGTTTATGTGCTTCATTCTGTGCATGCACCGACATGCGAGCCAAAATCTTTGCGCTGTTTCGTGCATGCACCGGTGTTCTTACGGTTCTGCGCTAGTGTCTGCGCATGCAATACGTTGGTGCCAGTCTTTGTGCCATTCTGCATATGTGCCGATGTCTCTGTGATGTTCTGGGCATGCACAATATCAGTTGCCAGCAGAGCAGCTTTCTGTGAAAGGTACTATAAGAGAGCAACTTTCTTGGATTTTATTTAAATTTACCGTGTTAAATTTACTTTTGTTTTGTTAATAAATATGATTTCAGCCTTCATTCAGGCTGTGCTATACTTTACATTAGACTTGAATGATTTTTGAGCAATATTTTTTGCCGGTCTGTACCTCACTTTTCCCATAGAACATTATTTCTATTAAGCAAAGTTTTGCTGGAACTGTGGCACAACTGCAGCGTTATGGGAGAACTACGTATAATTGTAACCAGAAGTTGCTGTGTTTACAAAGTAATCTTTGTATAAGAGTATCATTTCTGTTAAGGCAGAAAGAATGAGCATGACACAGGTTTTGCAGTAAGAATAATGGTGTAGACATCAGCAATTGCTGTATTAAAATGACAATAGGAGAACAACTGCCATCAGTATACAGGTTATTCAGCTATAACGCGACAGTTGGGTTCCCCCGCAAATTTGCGCTATAGAAAATTGCACGGTAGAAGATCGCTAATACAAAATCATTACAGTGGAGCCTTGATTATTCGAAGAAGATCTCAAGATCCTGATAGAAACATTACATTAAAGAGGTGTTACCAATACTGATCACGTCTTTTGCTTACAATGATTAAAAGTGAATTTGGCTTACTGAAATGCTGCTGAGAACAGTCGTGGACCATCCTGAAACCCAGGCACTGAATCCAAATGACTGACCACCCGACACTTTCCCTGGAGTTCTACACAGGTGTGTGCCCTATACCCCCATTCCCCAGATAACCTCTCCAACATTGTCCCGTACAGGGCAGAAGGGGGGCTTGTCCACATGTTGGGTGTGCAGCTGTGTGTGTGTTATTTTGAGATTCACCCCCTCTCTTTCCCCCCCCCCCCCCCCAACCACCACCACCAAAGAAAAACGCTGTTGGTGTCCAATTCGGCAGCCCTCTCCATTGCAGGGGTGGGGGGGTGTTGCCTAGTCTCCTAAATAGGGAGCGGACATAGCAAGTGCTCACTCTGTCAATCCCATTGACGGGAAGCAGCAGTGGGGAGAGGCTACAGCAATGCTGCTGGTCCCTTACAAGTGTGTATCTGCTCAGAAACAAACCCTGAGATGGAGAGAGGAAGTAAGTCAGGCAGAGCGAGGAAAAAGCCAACTTCAGAAAACTCCGAGTCCCAGAGGACAGGCATTGAATCAGTTAACCGAGTGATCAATTATCTGAATGAAATACTGCCCATCATGTTCAGACAATAGAGGTTCCTCTGTATACCCATTCAGTAGATGCCCACAAACAATGTCCACAAAGAATGTCCACAATTCATCAATCACTTTATAGCCAATTCATGCTGACAAAACACGCGTTACAGCAGCTGGAAATGTGTTGCTGGAAAAGCGCAACAGGTCAGGCAGCATCCAGGGAACAGGAGAATCGACGTTTCGGGCATAAGCCCTTCTTCAGGATTCCTGAAGAAGGGCTTATGCCCGAAACGTCGATTCTCCTGTTCCCTGGATGCTGCCTGACCTGCTGCGCTTTTCCAGCAACACATTTCCAGCTCTGATCTCCAGCATCTGCAGACCTCACTTTCTCCTCACGCGTTACAGCAGAACAACCTGTATGTACTGTTAAATACAAACATCAGGATGTTGCTGTCTGACTTAATCTGTTCCTCCATGTTATTTATTACACTGTTACCTTGAAAGACTGTGTTCAAACATGACATTCTGGTACTTACTGTATTCATTTAACATGGCAGGGAACAGGCTTGTTCATTCAAATGTGTGTGAATGTCTAATTGTGACAAGTCATAATTTCTTATGAAAAACCTCTTTGGCACTGAATTTTTAATTTTATAAGTTTGGAGTCTGGAATACTGTTTTGACTGTCTAATAATTGTAAGTCATATTGTCATTGTCCAAGGAACCACTGCAGACAATTATAACGATAGTAACTAACAGACACTATATGTTCACTGCTGACCAAAATTTGAAATATCCAGTTATCGCATGTTTTTATAATAGTTTTAGTTCTTTTTTATTTTTTGCCTGCCCTTCCTAAATATCAAATGCCCTTGAGTATTCAAATTCCAACCTTGGTCACACTTCAGCCATGCCTACTTCATGGCAACTAGATCATACCTATTTACTTAAGTTTCTGTCACCAATTTATATGTATTACCTCTCTGGCTCCAACCCATTGACAAACTATCTTTAACCCACAAGAAAATACCCATGACAGTGTGAGTCCTGCTAAGGTGTAACCATCCTCACAAAGGTTCATCTGACCAGAAATCTAAAGCCCTCCCTCCTGCGTCATTACTCCACCTACATGTTAATTTGTGCAATCATATTATTTCTATACTTGCATGTGGGACTGCAAGCAATGAGATTACTGTCTTAGAATTTTTGGTTTTCAGTCTTGTTCCTAGCTCCCTAAACTCCGCTTTCAGGACTTTATCCCTTAATTTAAGTCATTGATATCAAAGTGGACCCTGATCTTTTGACTCTTTACAATCCCTGTCCTGAAAATTGCTGGAGTTCTGGTTTCTTCAACTGATCATATTAAAACAGATGAAGAGAAATTAATTTTCTCAGTGTCATGGATATGTGGAATTCATTACATGACAGTATGGTGGATGCCAGGACATGGAGTAAATTTAAGAAGGAGACAAATTTTTAATTATCGATGGGTTGAACGATAATGAAGAGCAGGCGAGAAAGTGGAGTTGAGGCCGCGATGGGATCAGCCATAATCATTTTAAATGGTGGAGAAGGCTCAAGGGCCTATATTGCCTGTTTCTGCTCCTAGTTTTTGTATTCTTATGCAGAAAATGCATTAGTCAATATAAGAAGGGATAATGGACGCCTTCTCACAGATGAGTCATTTTCTGCACATGTTCATGTAGGTCACATGAGCCATTAATGATTCCACATGCCTCCCTGGAGGGATGTTTCACACAATTGAACTCCCCTAACAATCTTAGCCTGCCTTTAGACTATTCTCTATAAATTAATTGTTAGGAACTCAGATCACTCAACCTTATTCACCAATCCATTTTTTCTCCTATGCATTTCATAGAGTTAGCTAAAATAAGTAAAATTTCTGGGGTTCTTAATAATCTAGACATTTATATGCATTTTTTTTAAAAGTAGTGAACTAACCCAGCTATATGCACACATCCTTAAGGTAGATACTCACTGACCAATCAACTTGGGACTTTGCTGTGATATGCTCTTTTTTTCCATTCTCCCCCACAATGATCAATATATTTGTTCAGGGCTTAGATTGGGAGGAAGTTGTGTTCAAGAAAATTGCCTTGGTAAATATGTAGAAGTACCTATTAGAGAAGGAGCAAAACTTGGACATCTCTTGGGAAATAAGGTAGGGCAAGTGACTGAAGTGTTTGTGGAGGAGCATTTTGGGAGCAGTGATCATAATTCTATTAGTTTTAAAATAGTTATGGAAAAGGATAGACCTTGTATAAAAGTTAAAGTTCTAAATTGGAGTAAGGCCAATGTCAATGGTATGAGACAGGAACTTTCAAACAATGGCTGGCATAGACTGTTTGCAGCAATGCCTGTCAAGTGGGAGATTTTCAAAAGTGAGATAAAACATATGTTCCTGTTAGCGTGAAGGCAAAGGCTTATAGGATCATGGAACAATGGGTGAATAGAGACATTGAGGCTCTGGTCGATGATAAGAAAGAGGCCTATGTCAGGAACAGACAGCTGGGATCAGGTTATTTCCCAGAAGAGTGTAAGGGGAGTATGGGCATTCTTAAGAGGGAAATCAGGAGGGCAAAAAGAGGGATATGAGAGTATAATCCAAAGAGATTCTGCGAATACAAGAAGAGCAACTTGGGAGAGAACAGGACCTCTTAAAATCAATGAGCGTTGAACCACAGGAGACAGGAAAGATACTAAATAAACATTTTGTTAGTATTAACTGTGGTGAAAGACATGGAGGCTAGGGAACTTGGGGGAAATAAATGTTGAAAACAAATGTCTTGAAAACCTTCCATATTACAGAAGTGGAAGTTCTGGAGGTCTTTAAAAAACATAAGGTTGGATAAATCTCCAAGGCCTGATCGAATGTATCCCAGGACATTGCAGGAAGCTAGGGAAGAAATTGCAGGGTCCCGAGCAGAAATCTACAGCCACACATGAGGTGCCAGAGCCTGGAGTGTGGTTGATGTGCCCTTTTTTAAAGAAAGGCTGTAAGGAGAAGCCTGGGAACTCTGTGACTCTGCCATCAGTGATAGATAAGTTGTTGGATAGGGGATTCTGAAAGATAGGATTTGTGTGTATTTGGAGAGGCAGAGACCGATTAGGAACAGTCAGTGTGGCTTTGTGTGTGGGAAATTTGCCTCTCAAACTTGATTATCGAGTCTTTTGAGGATGTGACCAGAAAGATAAATGAAGGCAGAGTGGTCGATGTTGTTAACATTTACTTAAGTAAAGCCTTTAACGAGGTTCCAAGTGGTAGACTGGTTAGCCCATTAGATACAAAATTGGCTTGATGGTAGGAGACAGAGGGTGGTGGTGGAGAATTGTTTTTGGACTGGAAGCCTATGACCACCGATTTTCCGCAAAGATCCATGCTGGGTCCACTTTGTCATTTATTTCAATGATTTTGATGAGAATTTAGGAAGTATAATTAGTAAGTTTGCAGATGACCCCACAATTGAAGGTGTGGTCATCAGTGAGGAAGATTATCCAAGATTACAAAGCAATCTTGGATCAATTTGGCCAACAGGCTGAGGAGTGGCAGGCAGAGTTTAATTTAGATAAATGCGAGATGTTGCATTTTGGTAAGATAAACAGGGGTCAGACTCCTACAGTTAATGGAGGACCTTGGAAGTGTTGTCAGACAGACTGAATGGTTCAGGTATACTGTTCTTTGAAAGTTGTGTCACAGACTGGGTGATTAGGAAGGCATTTTAGCACACTTTCCTTCAATACTCAGACCATTGAGTATCAGAGTTGGGATGTCACGTTGTTGTTGTACAGGATGTTGGTGAGGCCACTTTTGGAGTATTGTATACAGTTCTGGTCACCTTGCTATAAGAAGGATAGCATTAAATTGGATAGGGTTTCAGAACGATTTACAAAGATGTTGCTGGGACTGGAAGGTTTGAGTTATAAGGAGAGGCTGGGTAGGCTGGGACTTTTTTCACTGGAATGTATGAAATTGAGGGCTGACATGATACAGATTTTATAAAATTATGAGGGCAGAGATAAGGTGAATAGCAGATGTCTTTTCACTAGGATGGAGGAGTTCAAACCTAAAAGGCATATTTTTGAGGTCTTGTTTAAATCGAGCCAGCCAACTTTTTATATTTTCCAATTAGAAATCAACACAACTTGCACATATTTCGGCTGACGCTCAATACCCGATGTATATGGACCCGAAATTATTTCACAAGATTCTTGCATCAAAAGAGGTCACGAATCAGTGACGGTAGAGTTTAAACCTGCCCACTCAGACCTCTGCTGGAGTATTGTGTTACATTTGAGATTTCATTTTTTTAATGTGTTCATTGCCTTGGAGGAATGATGAAAGAGTTTTCATGAAAACATGAAATGAGGGACTTCGATTGTGAGAAACCTGAAAAAGCCCATTCAGTTGTGAAGGGATGTCACTGGACCTGAAATCGTAATTGATTTTTCTCCACAGATGCTGCCAAACCTGCTGAGATTTTTCAGCAGATTTTGTTTTTGTTTCTGGGAAAACTGAGGTTGTTTTCCTTTTTGTGTAGGAGGTTCAGAGAATATTGATGTTGAAAATCATACACTGCTTTGATAGCTAATAAGGAGGAAATGTTTCTAGTGGCTCATTGGTTGGTAATCAAATGCCAGATGTCTCAAAAGGAAACTTCAAGGAGCTGTCAGCTCTGGTATGTGGGAAGAACAGAAGTAAGCCACTTAGTCTTTTGAGTCTGTTCTGCCATACAAAGGTAGTCAAATTAATTTTTGCTAGGACCAGATGAATACTGCTGCTCGGTAAAAACAATGACTGCAGATGCAGGAAACCAGAATCTAGATCAGAGTGGTGCTGGAAAGTACAGCAGTTCAGGCAGCATCCGAGGAGCGGGAAAATCGACGTTTCGGGCAAAAGCCCTTCTTCAGGAATAGAGGCAGAGTGCCTGCAGGGTAAGTCCACATTGATGCCCTGAGGTTGAAGTGTTCCGAGGTGGAAGATGAGGCATTCTTCCTCCAGGCGTCGAGTGGTGAGAGAGCGGCGGTGAAGGAGGCCCAGGATCTGCATGTCCTCGGCTGAGTGGGAGGAGAAGTTGAAATGTTGGGCCACAGGGCGGTGTGGAATACTGCTGCTCATCCTGGTGTACAAGAAATCCCAACAAAAATTTAATAAGCTTGTCATAGTCCAATTCTCAGTAAATTACTGTGCCAGGATTACAATGTGACATTGCACAAAATTTGTGATACTTGGAACTAAAATTGTGTTGCAGCATGAGTGACACACATCTCGGCATCATACTTATGGCTGTGCAAATTTTCCCATCCTGACCCTATTTAGTACTGTTGAATGTGTAACCAGCGACAATGTGTTGGAAACATGTAGGGTAATATCAGGCTTGTGGATTATAGATACACAACAACGTACATGCTTTACAAATCAACTAAGTTGAAAAGTATTCGAAACAGTAAAATAGTAAAGATCTGTTCAGCATAGAATCCCTAGTGTAAGAAGAGGTCATTCAGCCCATTGGATCTGCACCAGTCCTCCAAACATTCGCTCCAGACCCAACTCCCTATCCTATCTCCAGAAGTCTGCTTTACCATGGCTCATGGTCTGCATGTCCCTGGACATTGTGGGACAATTTTATCTTGCCACCCCACCTAACCTGAGCATGTTCGGACTGTGGAAGAAAACCCACACAGACAAGGGGGAGAACATGCAAACTCCACATGGACAGTTGCCCGAGGCTGGAATTGAACGTGGGATCCTGATGCTGTGAGGCAGCAGTACTAACTGCTGAGGCACTGTCCCACCTAGTATTTTTTGTATGTGGCCTCAGCAAGTCTCTGGCGTGGATCCTCTAAGTAGAACGAACTGAAATGATAGTTGTCTGTGATGAAGAGAGTGAAAGCTTAAGCTGCTATTTTAAAGATACGACCAAATGATGATGATGTAACAAGGATTGGCTGAACTTTTCTAATCTTAAATTAGAGTTCTGTTACTGGAAATTTGCTTCAAAGCAATTTAAAAAGTAGAAAAACAGTTGTAAGTGGCAGAAAATTCCAGCTAGAATTGCTAACTGTTGAATCACTATGATATTGACTTGCAAGAAAATTGGTGTTCCCCAAGGGATCAGAAAGCTGTGGATTAAATTTGATGTCAAATGAAAAAGAACTTTCCTTCAGGATTTTATTCTATTGACTTTGATCCATTTAGAAGTGTAATTCTTGGACACTCGTATTTCAGCTAGAGCCAAGATTGACAGTTGTGTTCACTGAACAAAAACTATCCCACAGCAAATGATTGCATACTAAATGAAAACTTTTTTTTTGCAGAATGTGTTAAGGTACTTAATGCTGTTTCGACTAATTTATTGCAGCCTTGCAGTTCATCCAGACAAAATCAAGATTGCAACAGGACAGATAGCTGGTGTAGATAAAGATGGAAGAGTAAGTACTGTTATTGCTTTAAAATGTATTCAGCCAGGAATATATTGCTGTTCCTTCAGTATTGCTGGGTCAAAATGTTGGGATTTCCTCCCTAAGGGCATTGCGAGTCAACCTACGTCCCTTGGACTGCAGCAGTTCGGGAAGCTAGCTCACCACCATTTGTTCAAGGGCAGCTAGGGATGAGCATTAGCAATCAGCAATGCTCATGTTCCATGAGAGAATAGAAAAGGATAGTTAAGGAGGCATATGGGAGGTTTGCCTTTATCAGTTGTAGCATAGATTATAATATCAGGGAGATCGTGTTGGAGCTGAACAGAACTCTGTTTTTGGAGTACAGTATGTAGTTCTGGATATCAAATTAAAGGGAGGATCTGATTGCGCTGGACGGGGGTTCAAAGGAGATTCAACAGAATGTTGCCTGGGATGGCGTATTTCAGTTATGAAGAAACAGTGGATAATCTTGGATGGTTTTCTTAGGAGTATGGAAGGTTGAGAGAAGACCTGACGGGGTGGATAAGATTATAAGGAGCATAGAAAGCAGCTTTTTTCTTTAGATGAAGGTCAGTAACTAGGGAGCATAGTTTTCAAGTATGAGGCAAGAGATTTAGAGGGGATTTGAGGAAAAGAGGATGGTGGAAGTCTGGAATACCCTGCGAGGGAGGATTGTTGAGGCTGGAAACTTTAGCTTTAAAAAGTACTTGGATGAGCACTTAAAGTGCTCATACATTCAAGGCTATAGATCTAGAGTGGGAAAGTGAGACTAATGTTCTAGAACAGTTCTTTTTTGGTGGTACAGAGTCAATGAACTGAAGGGTCTTTTCTGTTCTCTACGATTCTACAATTTTCATAATATGTCTCATCTTAAAGTTTATTCTCTATTATCTGGCACGAAATATGATGCTCTGCTGTAAAATTAAGCTGTTACATTTTAATTTTGCATGTGTGGTTGGTTGAACTATACTCTGGATACAGAAATGAAAGCCAGTGCAGTCCAACAGTAAAGTGAACTCTAACTGTAAGGGTCTCTTAGACTGAATTAAATTTATTTCAGAAAGGTGGAAGCTACGGAAAGTATTCAGTGAGCCAGTACCAATTCACAAAAGCTTTGTCCGTGAATATTTTAAACAATTGTGAAAGGGGTCAATTGCAGTGAAAGTAATACAGATTATTTCTTTTGGTCAGGAAATCTCTGAAAACCTTGCTGCAGAAGAAAACTTCTCTTTCCCTTTTATTCAGTTTCTGTATACTAATATCTTGTAGGGAAGAGAAAGGATTAGAGTAACCCGTAGGGGGTGCCCACTCTAATTATTTAATTTCCTTCCTCATAACTAGGTGAGCAGTATAGACTGTTTTCTGTACCTATTATTTATTTGTCTCTATCACTCCTTGTTGTCTTTTGGTCTGTTGTAAGCATTCTACCTGCTCCGAATTGCTGATTTCTGATCTTACATCAATCCCCATCTCCAATTAGATCTTTACCCATACATTTGATAATTGGCTCTGATCTCTTTCTTTCTGACCTCAAATCATTCATTTGTTACAAACTCCATCTTAGGTTAAGCATTGCTGCCCATATGCTGTCTGACTTGCCCATTATCCCTGTCCTCCTTAACCTCATCCTTGCTTTCAATTCACTCCATGTTGTCTGACTTCAACTCTACAATCTCTTACAGACTCTAATGTGTAAATTAGTTTGGACTTATTTATGGCAATGTTCAGGTACTGATCTGACATGCAGGTGTAGTCTTTGGGTGCATCTCAATCAGTCAACTAAGTAACTCTCTATGCTCAGTAATGTTTCTAATATTTCGCATTTAATCATGCATATCAGTTTCTTAAGTTGCATTTTGTGCTAATTTGTTTCAGCCTTCATTCCTATCCATTTTACTACTATTCTTCGCAACATCCTCTCCTGTACATCTGTTGTTCTTGGATTAAACTTAGTTGAGAGTCCAACATATTGATCCCTTGCAATGGGTATACAAATGCCAAACTTGACAATAATCTTCTAGGTTTCATAGAAACCTAGAAAGTAGAAGCAGGAGTAAGCCATTCAACCCTTCAAGCATGTTCCACCATTCAATATGATCTTGGCTGATCATCCAACTCAGTCTGTTCTCACTTTCTCCTCATACCCTTTGATCCCTTAAGCCTTAAGAACCATATCTATCTTGTTCTTGAAAACATTCAACATCTTTGCTTCAATCACTTTGTAGTAGAGAATTCCAGAGGCTCACTGCTCTCTGGGTGAAGAAATTTCTCCTCCCCTCAGTCTTAAATGGCTTACCCCATATAATTGTCATAAACATACACAGCATGTAAACAGACCTTTCGGTACGACCTGTCTATGCCAACCAGATATCCTAAATTAATCTGGTTCCATTTGCCAGCATTTGGCCCATGTCTCTCTCAAACTCTTCCTATTCATTTACCCATCTAGATGCCTTTTAAATGTTGGAATTGTACCAGCCTGCACAACTTCATCTGGCAGCTCATGCCATGCATGTACTACCCTCTGCATGAAAAGTTATCCCTTGGATCACTTTAAAATATTTCCTCTCTCACCTTAAACCTATGGCTTCTAGTTTTGGACTCGCCCACTTCGTGGAAAAGATCTTGGCTATTCATTCGACCCATGCTCCTCATGATTTATAAACCTCCTATAAGGCTACCCCTCAGCCTCCAATGTACCACGGAAGATAGCCCCAACCTGTTCAGCCTCTCTCTATAGCTCAAATCCAGGCAACATCCTTGTCAATCTTTTCTGAACCCTTTCAAGTTTCACAACGTCCTTTCTATAGCAGGAAGACCAGAATTGCACACAATATTCCAAAAATGGCCTTTCCAATGTCCTGTCTAGCCACAACATGACCTCCCAACTCCTATACTCAATGCACTGACCAAACGCCGCCTTCACTATCCTATCTACCTGGGACTCAACTTTCAAGGAGCAATGAACCTGCACTCCAAGGTCTCTTTATTCAGCAACACTCCCTCGGACCTTACCATTAAGTGTATACGTCCTGCTAAGATTTGCCTTTCCAAAATGCAGCACCTCATATTTATTTAAATTAAACTCCACCTATCACTCATTGGCCCATCTGATCAAGGTCCTGTTGTACTCTGAGGTAACCTTTGCTGTCCACTAAGTCTCCAATTTTGGTGTCATCTGCAAACTTCTTTAGACTGTGACTTCATGTAGGATTGCACAAGAACAATTGGGAATTTGAGTTACCTAACTCAAAAAAATTTTTGAAGTTTGTTACAATGCTTCCAAGCTGCCAATTGACTCAATATAAATAAGGGATTAAACTGAAATTATCTTGGTCTGTGATTTAGCTAAATAAATTTACTGGGTTATTCAGAGAGCAAAATATTATTTTTCATAGTGTTCTACATTTTCAAGGAATCATTTGTATCTCATGCAGTCATTTTGTTTATGCACCTTAAAGAACAAAGCACAGCACAGGAACAGGCCCTTTGGTTCACCAGGACTGTGCTTACCCATGCTTTTCTAAACTAAAAATATTATGCCTGGACATGGTCAACATCCCTCGATTTCCTGCCAACTTGTGCATCTTTCAAAATGCCCCTTAAACATTGCTATTGTATCCATCTCTGGCAGTACACTCCAGGCATTGACTACTGTCTTTTTTTAAGAATATTGGCCCTCGCATCTCCTTTAAACTTACCCCCTTTTCCCTTAAACCTATGTCCCCTAGTAATTGACATTTCAACCCTGGGGAAAAAGGATTCCGACTATCCATTGTATTCAAGTCTTTCATAATTTTGTAAATGCCTGTCAGGTTGCCCCTCATCCTTCAACATTCAAGTGAAAACAAACCAACTTTGTCCAGTCTCTCCTCATTACTGATACTCTCCAAGCCAGTCAACATCCTAGTAAACTGTTTATGAACCCTATCTAAAGCCTCCACATCCTTTTGGTAGTGTGGTGGCCAGCACTGCACACGATATTCCAAAAGTGGCCTGACTAACATTTTATATAGCTGCAGCATAACTTGCCAATTTTTATACTCTATGCCATAAGAATGCCATATGTCTTCTTGGCCACCTTATTCACTTGTGTGACCACTTTATCCACTTAGTAGTTCTACTTTGACTGTGGAAAATACGTTTGCAAAATAAGCAATTGTTCATTTCAATACTTAAGCCTTTTTTTCTATTCAGCCCCTACAGCCTCATGTGCGAGTGTGGGATTCAGTTAGCCTAGCAACCCTACAAATAATTGGTCTTGGAACTTTTGAACGAGGTGTTGGTTCATTGGCCTTCTCAAAAGCAGTAAGTATGGAAGCATTAATGTACTTCAATTTATTGCAGCATATTTTACAGCAGCATGTTTTATATTTGCATTCGTGTCAATTGCTTCTGGGGATGAACTACTTTTGCTTTGAGTATTCACCGAATGGAAAGATAATTTAATAGTACTGTCTAATCATGCTCATAAGTCAAGAGTTATAAATGCTGAAACAGTCACTTTTGAAAATAAATAATTTATTTTTCTTGATACCTTTGTTCAAAGATATTAGTTACTTTAATTGATGCTATGCAGAACAGTAAATTTGAAATTGAATATTTTAACCAATGATTCATTCTTCACAATGTTTGTTCAGTATATCCAGATTTGATGTAGAGGAAAAGTTGCTCTAAGTCAAAATCAACTTGGAACTATTATTTATGCTGGCAAGTCTGATTGGAAAATGCTTCTGCACATGTATTGATAGAAATTACTGTTGATTTTGCCTTCTTCCATCTGAAATACTTTGATGTAACCATAAAGGACATCAGCAAAAAAGACAAAAATAGTCCAGTGGACATTAAATTGTACAGACCAGAATGATCCAGGCTTTCAGCTCTAACTCTCTACTGTAAAAATTGATCTCCACCTTGGACATGGCCAAACAAAATTGAATGCAAGGTCAAGGAAACATAAAATCAGCTCAGGTCATTCCTTCTAGCAGTGATCCAGTAACAAAAACAGAAATTGCTGGAAAAATTCAGCAGACCCAGCAGCATTTATGGAGAGAATGCAGAGTTAATATTTCTGGTCCAGTGATCCTCCTTCAGAACATTTTGCTGAGGACTCTTAAGTTTTTCCTGCAATTTCTGTTTTGCTTTCTGATTTCCAACATCTACAGTTTTTAGTTGTTTACTGATCCAGTATCTTCTGATTGATATTCTTACGGGTAATGTCAAGCATCCCAACAATAAGATTTAAATTAAATAGCATGACGTAACCTAATTCAGAAACAGTATGAAGTTGTTACCCCAGCAGTGTATTTTACTGGCATGGATACAAGTAGATTCAATTTCATCCCTGATGTGGAACTATCCTGATGTGGAAGTATTCTATAAACCATATCAGACCAGAAACAGTTTGCACACAAGCAGTTTGGAAGAGCACAGCCAGAGAATGTGTATGTAGCTACAGTGGGAATTTGGTGCAGAGTGAAAGAGATGCTTTGAGCTTTTGTTTTTCCTTCTTTATGGTTCATAACTTGTAAGGTCTTTTATTTTATGGTTTATAGTTTGTAAGTATTATGTCCTATAGTCACGAGGTCCAGGAAATAAGACCATAGAGTAGTAATATTGTATTATTAGAGTGATATTATTTGATATTAAGAATTTTCCAAAAGGTTTAATTTAAAGGAGTAGTCCTAGCAGGAGAGCACAAAGCCACGACATACTCCTCTTACTCTGTGCAAAACTGGGAAGATTTCCAGTAACCAGAGTAAGAAGGTTTGCAAAAGTTGCTGCCAACTGCAGCTCTTGGAAGTATGAGTTTCAGAGCTGGAGCAGTACTTGGGGGACACTGTGATGCATCCATGAGTCTGAAATGGATGTGGATAACATGCACAGGGAAGTGGTCACTCTAAGAATAAGGCTCCACAGGCAGGAGAGGAATGGGTGTCAATGGAGTGGAACAACAGGACTAGGCAGACAGTGTAGGCATCTCTGGTAACCTTTCACCTATAAAACAGGTGTACCGCTTTGGATACTGTTGAGGGGAATGGCCTTTCAGTAGGTAGGGCTAGGGAGGGAGGTGTGTAAAGCAGCAACAGTCAAATTTGTCCAAACTCTGAAGTTTCTCTCCATTTAGATAATTTCCTTTATTTTTCTGACCAAAATTATAACCTCTCACTTATCCAAATTAAACTCCATCTGCCACCTTTCGGTCCCTTCAACTTATCTATTCATATCCATTTTTAAATTTCTTGTTTCATTACTGCAACTTACTTACCTACGTATTTTAGTTTCATCTGAAAATTTGGCTATCGTACCTTCTGTCCTTACATCCAAATCATTTACATTGTAAATAATTGGGGAACAAGGGCTGAACGCTGTGGCACCCCACAAGTTACATCTTGCCATTTCCTTTAAGACCCATGGATGTGGCTATCGGGCCCGGGGACTTGTCTACCTTCAATTCCAATCTAAATGTATTATGATTTAAATTTCCACGCAGCTTGTCTCATAACAAATTGTTTTAAGATTCTGTCATAGTAAAACATCACAAGAGACATCAAAGAAATTAGTTCAAACAAAAATTGACTTCAGACGACATAGGAAGCTGAGAGTGTGGAAGCTTAGTTAAAGCACAGAAGCCTGCTTCTACATCTGTAAACAAATCTGGAGTGTATGTCTTGAATCTAACACAAAGCAGCATTAATATTATGTTTGACTTTGAAATTTGCACACACAAATGTCAACTTCTGACCAGTACTGAATATATTTGTGTTTTCACTTTGTCTATGTATCTTTTACTATTAAACTTTATAAGGCTGACATTACATGTGTTCAAGTGCTTTTATTTTGTTTTTGAAACATTAGGACTCAGGTACTCATTTGTGTGTAGTCGATGACTCCAATGAACACATGCTTACTGTGTGGGAATGGCAGAAAAAGTCCAAAATCGCTGAAATAAAGGTATGTGTGTGAGCTTCACAGAAATAAACCTATTTGGTCATTCTCATTTTGTAGTATACATCATGAAGTTGCTGATTTAAATGAGTGAAATATTCTCATTGTTGCAGTTCAACATCCATGAAAGTTTAGTAAACTTGACCTGATTTTGCATTTACAGTGAAATATTAAAATTGGCAGTACCCATCGTGGTAAATGTGGACTTGATCTAGTTCATACTTGCTAATCAATAAAAGTCTAGGTTGCTGGATTAGAATAATACTGTTGTATTCAACTTTTGAGAAATGTAGCCATGCTGCTTTTCCTCTAATTTAAGAAGCAGACAAATTCTGCAACTTGTAAGTGAATTTCATAAATCCCACTAGGACATAGGTGTTCACAAACTAACTTGAGCAACTCCATCAAATAGCAAGCAAAAGAAGAATAAACTGAATGGTTCTCCATTAGTGCTGCAAGATTCTGAGATGTTGTCAGGCAAACTTCTCACCTCAATAGCAGCAGGAGTTGTTCATGAGCTCATTGAGCCTGTCCCCACCATTTGAGATCATGGATATTCATCTCTCAAATGCTTTTTGCTACTGTCTCTCACCATCCCCATACCACTTCTTATCTGTAGTCTGCAGAAGCTTATTGATTTCAGTCATGAACCTGTGTAATGATTGAGCTTCTACAGCCCTCTGGGGTAGAGAATTCAAAAGATTCATCACACTCTGAATGAAGAAATTCCTCTTCATCTCAGCCTTAAGTACATTGCCCCTTATCCTGAGATTATGTCCCCAGGTTCTGGAGTCAGCAGCCAGGGGAAACATCCTGTCTCTGCAAGGTTTTTTTTTAAAAAAAATTAAAATTTCACTTGGATAAAATAGGTTATTCTTTTTGAATTGGAGAAAGAAATAATCTCATTGGTAGCCGGAAACTCAGTTCATGTAAAGAAAACTGTTCCATTTCCTAGAATTTTCTTCAGTTTAGTATTTTTTTAAAAAAAGTAAAATAATACGCTGTAAAGAATGCTAATTATTTCATTGTAGAAATATTGTATAATAGAAAAGTTAAAAATTCAAGTCGGAAGTTTTGTCAAGCTAATGTAGTTTGCATCATGTATCAGTGAGAGAGAATTAAAGTTTCCTGTACAGGAATCCTGATTTTCATGTGACTAAGAAAAGAGATTTATTTTTATTTGCCAGCTCATATGATTAATGCAATACGTTTTGTCTAACAGAGTACCAATGAGTCAGTACTTGCTGCTGATTTTCACCCTACAGACCCCAACACAATAGTAACTTGTGGTAAATCACATGTCTTTTTCTGGACATGGAATGGAAACTCACTTGCTAGAAAACAGGGAATCTTTGGGGTAAGTTTTGACACACACCAACGAAGCACTTCAAGAATACTGTGTTCCATACTATCTTGTGTCCAAGTTAAGAAACAAAGTAATTTTGCGAGTGAAAACTAAATTGTGTTAATCCCCAACAGAGGATATAGGGCATAACTCTTCACAAGCTGATATAAATTAAAAATTTCAGGGCTTGGGAACTGGAAATTGATGTAGTCAAGATTTGCAAGAGCAGAGCAAAGCGGAAGGCAAGTCCTGTTTGTAGCCAAGAATCCTTGTTACTTATTGTACATGGCTGATTCATTTCTAAGAATTTGACATAATTTGCTTACAATATTCAAAAATGAACTGAAGAAACCTTATTCCTTCTGCTAAATAAACAATTGTTAAGAAGTGTTAATTCTTGAATCAGCTATCTTTGAGTTTGGTTGTAATTTTTCTACGTTGAAACTTTATTGCTGGAACAGCACAGCAGGTCAGGCAGCATCCAGGGAACAGGAGATTCGACGTTTCGGGCACAGGCCCTTCTTCAGGAATGAGCAGAGAGTGTTCAGCAGGAGAAGATAAAAGGTAGGGAGGAGGGACTTGGAGGAGGGGAGTTGGAAATGTGATAGGTGGAAAGAGGTCAAGGTGAGGGTGATAGGTCGGAGTAGGATGGAGGCGGAGAGGTCAAGAAGAAGACTGCAGGTCAAGAAGAAGACTGCTAAATGTGATAGGTGGAAAGAGGTCAAGGTGAGGGTGACCTCACCTCCTCCAAGTCCCTCCTCCCTACCTTTTATCTTCTCCTGCTGAACACTCTCTGCTCATTCCTGAAGAAGGGCCTGTGCCCGAAACGTCGAATCTCCTGTTCCCTGGATGCTGCCTGACCTGCTGTGCTGTTCCAGCAATAAAGTTTCAACTTTGATCTCCAGCATCTGCAGACCTCACTTTCTCCTGTATTTTTTCTACCACAGAAGAAAGAAACTTTCCTGTCAGTAGATCTCTAACCTTGAATGTTAGAAAGACTAATTAGAAAAAAATGTAAAATCTGAATAGTTCCTCCTTTATACTTCAAGTTATTTTCACAAACTGAAAATGCTGTAGTAATCTTGGCATTTTCAACTGTAGTTTAACTATTTTCTTGTCAGACTGGTATGAACATTCTGTTGCAGGTTGAGCCTGTCTTTGGTTTGAAAACAATGTTCTTGAAACATCCCTTCTGGGCTCCAAAGTCATAGATATTAAAAACTAATGTCCTTATACTCATCAAGACAGTACTGGCAGAAATGCAGTTAAAGAGAAAATTAATGTACTAAAGGTTTAACCATCGATAAGTCATTTGTCTTGATATTCCTACATTCTTCAAATTGCTCAAACACTCCTATGCCTCCACTTTTGATGCCTTTGTCTCCAGTTTAATTGCTGTCTGTCTCCCACTCTGGTTGTCTCCTTTAGCCCAAGCAGTGCAGTATGGTTGCTAGCTGGGCAATGTTGCCTTTTTTTTTATTCTATCAAAGCTACTCAACACTATTGTCATGAACAGAGAAGGTAGCTCATCCTGCAAATTTTCTTCACGAGCAATTGCTTCCTAAAACCTCATTCATTCTCCCATCTACACACTGAGATTAATGAATTTACTTGTCATTAATATCAAAGTAATCTGTTCATTTGTCTCTGCATTCTCCCTTTGCCATCATCAACCAAGTCCCCCCCTATTTTCGTAGTCTTGGATTGAGAGCTTTCTCTAGCTTTCTTTGTATCAGCTGTCATATTCTGTCTGAGCTGATCTTGCTTCTTATAACTACCTTGACTCTCTTCCCTCTGCGCTACTGTAATTCAGATTTACCTTCTTGCTAGCTGTGATGCAAAATGTTTCCCTCAACTCAGTGTTAGTAATATCTTCAAACCTCAACATCTACCCTTCTAAACTATTGTTTCCATCTCCAATCTATGCCCTTCAAAGTTCTTAGATATATTTTGCCTCGTAAATTTTGCCTCGCATTCTTTCCAGAAGCTCTGTTTGAATTGCTCCAAACAGATACCAACCCTCTGATTGCATTGAAATAGCCCTGACCAAAGTCACATATGACAATTTCTGTAACTGCAGCCATGAGATGTTATATCCTCATTGGCATCTTTGCTCTTTGATCCAAGAAAGGTTATAGAGTATCACAACATGGAAAGAGACCCTGAGACTTCCAGAAACCCACCATCCTCTGGATGAAAAAAAATTTTTAAATCCCATTCTCTTTAAACTGTTGTCTTTCATTTTCCAGCTCCGTGGTATTGCCCTCATTTGATTTCACTCTTGCTAAACAAAACTGGAACACTATCTGAAAAGTGGGTTCTCTTCCTGCCACTCCTCCATTATCTCTCTTGTCCCTTTGATTTTATACCTCTTCCTCATTTGCATTCTGTCACTTGGTTACATTATCTAAAGAAGTGCAGTCAGCTGTACCATATTAAGCATGTATCTTAATCTGTCCACTCACTGCTTCTATGCTGTCAATCTGCTTGTCCAGTATGCAATCCTGGATGAACCATAATTTCACCAGCTAAGTCTTGAAAAGACTTGAAACCATTGCCTTCAATCCATACCACTAATTTCATTCTCTCACCATTCTAGTGATTCAATTTGTACCCCTCTCGGATGTGCCAGAAGCCAATCCAAATCCCGCTCAACCCAGTTTTCCTTGCTCTTGATATTTTGAAGCATTGCGCAGTAATACTTAAAATACTTTTAACATTGTTTTAACTCATCTTGACCTCAGTCCTCCCAATGCAAAGTTGAATTGTCAAACAAATGTGCAAGAATAGGAAACTGTGATATAATAAAGGAGCACAGAATTGCAGAAATTCATCTACTATCATTTTGGGTCCCAGCAAAACTGTTTGGAAGAGGCTTCAAACAGATGCTAAGGTTCTATGATCAGATGAGGGAAGTCAATTTGCTATATTTTACCTAAACTAACTTTATCAAGATGCATTGTAGAATAAAATATAGCATTTGGTAATAAACTAAAACGCGTCTAGAATGTAAGTTATTTACATAGTGGAAACTAAGTTCAGATCAAAAATCCTATCTCTAGAACCTTTTCAATATTTGTCTTTCAGAAATATGAAAAACCAAAATTTATACAGTGTTTAGCATTTTTGGAGAATGGCAATGTGCTAACTGGAGATTCTGGAGGTATAATGCTAATTTGGAATAGAACTACTGTGGAGACTGCACAGGGAAAAGGAACCAAAGGTAAGTGCAGTTTTCTTTTAACACAACTGATTCAGCTTAATACAGGTTTACCTGTAATGTAATAACTATTACTCGTTACATTTATTTTTTACCATGCTATGTCTCATGCTTAAGCAAATTACTTTCAAAAGAATATTTGCAGTAGGTATGTGTAAAATAATGTGTTAATAATCCAGAAGTCTAAATTAATCCAGCAAGATGAATTCAAATCTTACCATGCCATCTGAAGAGTACAAGTTCAGTTAATTTAATAGAAAATATGGAATAAAAGGTATTTATCAGTAATAGAGACTAGTCTACTAGCAGCTTGACATAGTCATATTAATCAAATATATCTTTCAACCAAAATCCCAGACTCCATGGCTGTCTCCTGTGTTGTAACCATTTTATGATTTTATGACAGAACCTAAGAAGCACTAATCTCTCGTTTACTCCTAATGCCAAGTTCTAATGAGGGAAGGAATAAAAGGGTAGGGCAGATAAGTCAATGGCTGATGGGATGGTGCAATGTGCAGGGATTCAGATTCTTGGATTATTGGGACCTCTGCTAGGGTAAAAAGACCTATTCAAAAGGGATGGGTTTCACCCTTGGAAAGGTACCAAAATCCTGGCAGGGAGATTTACTAGTTCTGTTTCAGGAGTCTGTAAATTATTAGCGGGTGGAGGTTGAGGGGTTCCAAAGTAGTAGCGAAAATAGAAAGACAGGTGAAGATAGTTCTGAATCTTAAAAGAGCAAATTGATTGGACAAGAGAAAGTCAGAGAATGAGGTAACTTTGAAGAATTAAACTGCATTTATTTTAGTGCAAAGGTTCTTGCAAGTAAAGCTGATTAACTCAGCATATTTTTGGAATGTGGGAATGGGCCATCATAGCTATCACAGAAAACTGGCTGAGAGAAGGGCAGCTCAATGGTCTGGGTTTTAGATGCTATAGGAAGGATAGAAAGAGAGGAGGGGAGTGGCATTTTTGGTTAAGGAATACATTACTACTGTAATTAGAGAGGATATTTCTGAAGGATCATCCAGTAAAAATATATATGTTGGCATTAGAAATAGAAACGGGATGATCGCCTTGATAGGATTGTATTAATGGCCTCCCAGTAGTCAGAAGGAAATTGAGGTGCAAATATTTAGAGAGATCTCAGATCTGTGTCGGAATAATAGATTTGAAATAGGGGATTTTAGTTTTTCAAGGATTAACACTATGACAGTCCCAGTCAAAGGTTTGGATGGTGAGGAATTTGTTGACTATGTTCAAGAAAAATTTCTTTATCGATATGTAAATCTTGTTACTAGAGAAGAAGCAAAACTTGACCTTCTTTGGGGAAATAAGGCAGGGCAAGTGACTGAAATGTTAGTAGGGAAACACTTTGGGGCTAGTGATCATAATTCTATTAGTTTGAAAATAGTTAAGGAAAAGGATAAGCCTTCCGTAAAAGTTAAAGTTCTTAATTGAAGTCAGGCAAATTTTAAATGGTATGAGACAAGAATGTCCAAAAGTTGATTGGAGTAGACAGTTTGCAGGTAAAGGGATGACTGACAAGTGGGAGGCCTTCAAAAGTCTGATAACTAGTTCAGAGGCATTCTGTTCCTGCTAGAGTGAAAACTAAGTTTAAAGAGCAATGGATGAATAAAGATATTGAGGTTCTAGGCTAGAATAAAAAGGAATCATATTAAATATAGACAATCTCTTCGACAGTATGAAGAGTGTAGGGGCATTCTTAAGAGGGGAAATCAGGAGGGCAAAGAGGGGATATGAGGTAGCATTGGCAGGTAAGGTTAAAGATTATACAAAGAAATTCTATAAGTACATTAAGAGCAAAAGAGCAACTAGAGAGAGAGCAAGAAGGGCCTCTTAAAGATCAATTAGGTCGTCTTTGTGTTGAACCTCAGGAAATGGGAGAAATAGTAAACAAATGTTTTGCCAGTTTTTACTATGGAGAAAGGTATGGAGGCTAGAGAACTTCAGAAATAAATAATTGAAATTTTTGAAATTACAGAAGAGGAAATGCTGGAGTTCTTAGAAAACATAAAAGTTAGTAAATCTCCAGGACCTGATCAAGTGTAGCCCAAGACATTGTGGGAAATTAGGGAGGAAATTGCAGAGCCCAGAGCAGAAATATTTGGATCATCCATAATCACGAGTGAGATGCTGGAGGACTGGTGAGTGGCTAACGTTGTGCCTTTATTTGAGAGGCTGAAATAAAAACCCTAGAAACTATAGACCTGTGAGTCTGACATTGGTGATGGTTAAGTTGTTGGAAGTGATCCTGAAGGATAGGATCTATATGCATTTGGAGAGGTAAGGTTTGATTCGGGATAATCAACATGATTTTGTGTAAAGGAAATCGGTCTCTCAAACTTAAGTTTTTTGAGGAAGTAACCAAAAGGATTGATGAGGGCAGAGTCGTGGACTTTGTTTACTTGGGCTTTAGTAAAGTCTTTGATATGGTTCTGCAGGGTAGACTGACTAATGGGATTCAAGGTCAGCTTGCCATTTGGATACAAAATTGGCATTATGGTAGGAGACAGAGGGCAGTGGTGGAGGGTTGTTTTTCAGACTAGAGGCCTGTGACCAGTGGTACTGGGTCCACTTCCAGTTGTCATTTAAATAAGTGATTTGGATGAGAATATAGGAGGCGTGGTTACTAAGTTTGCAGATGTCACCAAAATTGGTGCAGTGGACAGTGAAGGACGCTATCTAAGATTTCAAAGAGATCTTGATCAATTGGATCAGTGGGCTGAGGAGTGGCAGATGGCATTTAATTTGGATAATGTGAGATATTCAATTTTTGTAAATCAAATAAGGGCAGGACTTATCAGATAATTGTAGGGGCCATGGCTAATGTTATGGAGACCTCAGGGTTCAGGTACATAATTCTTGGAAATTTGCATCAGGGTGGTTAAGAAGGTGCTTAACCACCTTTAGCATGCTTGCCTTCATTGCTCAGACTATAGGAATTGGAATGTCATGTTGAGGTTGTACAGGATGTTGGTGAGGCCTTCTTCTGAAGTGACTGTATGCACTTCTGGTTACCCTGTTATTGGAAGGATATTAGTAAACTGGAGGGGTTTCAGAAAAGATTTTCCAGGAATGGAAGGGTTTGAGTTATAAAAATAAGCTAGATGGGCTTGGACTTCCACTGGACCATAGAAAGTTGAGGGGTGACCTTAGAAAGTTCATAAAATCATGAGGTGCATGGATAAGGTAAAGAGCAAAGGTCTTTTCCCTAAGCTGTGGAGTTCGAAATTAGGAGGCATATTATTAAGGTGAGAGGAGAAAGATTCTAAAAAGATCATGAGGGATAGTGTTTTTATAGAGTCGTTAGTGTGTGAAATGAACTATCAGAGGAAGTGGTGGATGCAAGTACAGTTACAACATTTAAAAGACATCGGATAAATACATCCGATAAATATATAGGAAAGATTTGGAAGGATTATGGGCCAAACTTAGGCAGGTGGCTAATGGAAATGTGAGGGTGAGCACTTTAGTGCAGATAAATTTATGCTAATACATTTTGATAGGTAAAATGCAAAGCGAATGCATACTAAATGTAACTGTTTTAATGGGAGTGCAAGAACAGAACTCTAGAAATGTTCGTCACAAACCTTTCAATTTGTGAGCATAAAACGAGAAAATAATAGGAAATGTTTATATCAAAAAAGGTTTGCCTCTATTGGAATGTTGTGTTCAATTCTGGACACCATCTTTTGGGAAACATGAGGAGAGTAGAGAAGGGAGACACTGGATTGTCTCCATGGATAAGCTAGTAACATGGAACTAGAACTGCTGGTGTTTTCCTTCGAGTAGAAAAGGCTAATATGTAGGTATTTAAGATCAAGAAAGATTTAGATAAATTAAATAATTAACATGCTTCTGATGACTGAAGGGTTGGCCAAAGAATCAGAAGCAACTTGATTTTTTTAACCCAGCACGTGTTTAGATTTTTGAAAATGTTGCACTTGAGGAATAGGTTCCAGATTCAATTGTACACATCAAGGGACTGGTATATATATATATATATATATCGGAAGGAGAAGCAATTCCAAAATTTAGGGAAAAGACAAACCGGAATAGTCTGTGAAAGAAACACTGCAAACTCAGTGGGCCAAATGGCTTATTCCTATGACTGCATTATTCCTTCACTGTATCTAAAACATTCCATTGCACAGAATATTTAAAATTAATGATGTAATGTACCATTATCTTTCAAATTCTGTTATCATTTTGGGTACAAATTTGATCCATGTAGTATAATCCAATTGTACTTTTTCTTAAACACAGTACAATGAACATTATTGAGACAGAAACATAGTAACAAAGCAATGGTGAATTTAGCAACTGTTGTTTGCATTGTTTAAAAATCATGTATAACACTATATATTTGATTCTTTTCATTATTTAGGGGTATATCAGATCAGCAGGCAAATTAAAGCACATGATGGCAGTGTATTCACTCTCTGCCAAATGAGAAATGGAATGCTGCTTACAGGAGGTGGAAAGGATCGCAAAATCATCCTTTGGGATCATGACCTCGTTGCTGAAAGAGAAATTGAGGTAAAAACTATGCTGTACCTTTAAGATTGTAGAAACATTTGATTCCAGAACACATTCCAGAACACATTCTCCCCGTGGCTGCGTGGCTTTCCTCCGGGTGCTCCGGTTTCCTCCCACAATCCAAAAATGTGCAGGTTAGGTGAATTGGCCATGCTAAATTGCCCGTAGTGTTAGGTGAAGGGTAAACGTAGGAGTATGGGTCTGGGTGGTATACGCTTCGGCGGGTCGGTGTGGACCTGTTGGGCCGAAGGGCCTGTTTCCATACTGTAAATAATCTAATCTAATCTTAATCCTACGCAGTCTCTGAGAAAGCTGTGATACAATATATTCTTTTGTCTGAAGTTATTTTCTAAAATGTTGAATCTAATCATGATGTGGGAATGCATTTAGAGAGAATCTTTAAGGGAATCTGTGTTGTACCATGTCATGACATGGCACTTCTGTAAATAATATGCAGAAGAAAGCATTAAAAGTAGTTTAAAAATAGCATCTGAAATTTTTTTCTGCTTTGGTCTAGGTCCCTGATCAGTTTGGAGCCATTCGAGCAGTAGCAGAGGGAAAGGGGGACCAGTTTCTGATCGGTACATCGCGTAATTTCATTTTAAGAGGAACGTTCAATGATGGCTTTCAGATAGAAGTACAGGTGAGTGATATCTTAAAATGTGAGACTTCACCTGAATAACTCAGCATTGTTTTTCTGTGAAGAAGCATTTTGGGGGAAATGCTTGACTGTAAAGTAAAGATGTGTCACATTTATGGTAATCATAAAAATAGATTGTTCAATTCTTTTCATCTGCAGCTAAGTTTATATTTTATTTAGAATAATTTGCATTGTTAGTTATTGCATTAAAAAAAAATTAGTTTGAGTTCCATTAAAGGGACAACAAAGTTAATTCAAAAGTTAGAACAGAATTTATCTTCTCACATACTTATGCATAGTACCTTAGTTTCCTTTGTGCTTTTGTATAGTATCATGAATTTCTATTGTTCAAACTAATATTTTTCAAAGGGATGGAATAACTTCCCTATCTTTCCATCTGGTGTAACAGGAAAGTGTTTGTAAATAATTCTGACGAGGTATTGAGTTGTTTGTTTCTAAAGTTTACTATTTTATTCATGGCAGGGTCATACTGATGAACTTTGGGGTCTTGCTACACACCCTTTCAAGGATCTTTTCCTTACTTGTGCCCAGGATCGACAGGTTTGCTTGTGGAACTCTGTGGACCACACCCTTGAGTGGAACAAGCTCTTGGATGTAATTATTTTCTGCATTTTTATTTTGGAAAGACATGAGATTTTGCATATTGACCTCTTTTTGGCATAGTTACAGATTCAGTGAATTTTAAGTGGTATGGCAATTTAAAAGAAAATTATGCCACTCAAACTCTCCTCTTTATTTTTCATCATGATAAGTAATGTCATACATTTTCTTTGATTTGTTGATAATAGTTCTAGGAGGAGAGGGCAAGAAAGATAAGAGAAACAAGCATGAGCTTTCTCCCAGCCCAACTCCTTCCTTTTGTCATTCAGTGAGTTATAAACTAAAGCATAGCTTGTGCAATTGGCATGTGCATTCAATGTAGTGGGAATTCTACTTGGCACAACAATGAACTCCCGATCTCAACTGTATTTTGCTTTCATGTGAGTTTTTTTTTGAGTTAGTGTGAGCATGGACTGTGATTCTTGGAGATATGATTCCGTTTTAAAAAAAAAATTTTAGTTGCCATATTATGTGATTGACTGCATAAGCTTCCCTAGCTTTGATTATAGTTTAGATATATCTGGTGAAGCATCTAGGTACTGTAGCCAAGAAGTATAATTGGAAGAAAATACTTTATTTGAAAGAAAGTATGATATTTTCTTTGGTCCTTCTTTAGGAACCAGGTCATTGTGCTGAATTCCATCCCAGCGGTGTAGTGGTTGCAATTGGAACACACTCGGGCAGGTAAATCTGATCATGTGTGTTGAATACTTCAGTCTGTGTGCATGCACAGCTTCATGGTCTAATAGAGAGTTTTGTATTGCCAAACCTTTATTTTCATACTACAGTTGGGCTGGAAAGTGAGAGATGCATAACAGCATTCTGGTGTCGCAACTCTCCAGTTGATGTTTTTCAATAACACGAAAGCTTAAATAAGATGAGGAATACTAAAGTCGGAGGATCAAGTTTATGATTTTTCAGTGAACTATGTAGTTAATGCAATGTAGCTTAAGTTATTTACCTGGCTCATACTTGTTTTATTGCAGATTCTAGAATGGGAATAAATAAACTCAATTGTTTATATTTAGAGAATAAAATGTGTAACTTGAAATTAGCTTTATCGATAGGATGTATTTCTAATTTGTGGTCAATAAAATAAAATTAAAAAAGTTGTGTAAGGGTGTGATGGGTTAATGCTGAGAACTGCATTAAGCACAGTCTAATATACTGATGTCAGATGGCCTCTGGCAAGAGAATGGCTTTGCATCTCAATGGAGTAAATCTTAATATTGAGATCTCTTAGGAGAAAGTGAGGACTGCAGATGCTGGAGATCAGAGCTTAAAAATGTGTTGCTGGAAAAGCGCAGCAGGTCAGGCAGCATCCTCTTAGTCATAGTAATAATGGTCTATCATACCAATGTAACTTGTACTGTCATGTGGTAGACTATATCTTGTTTAAGACAAGCTGCTTTTTAAACTACCCTGAGATTTTCCTCTCCCATGGTGAACTAGGTAGTCCTTGTATATCTCTACCAGGAAAGAGATCAGTTGTAACAATTCTACCTGATGGATCTTACACCATGGTGAACTGTGGTGAGGATTCATGTTATAATAGTTTAACATATTAGAAATACAATTTGATAGCAACTAATTGTCTAGATTTCAAACTTCATGTCTACAATGTCACTATTATAAATTTTGTAAAATTTCAGACAGGACACTTTTGGCATGTTACGTTAAATCTTCAGTTTTTGATCCTCAGCAAGTTTGCCAGCAGAAAGGTAAAGGTACCATTTTAACTGGCATACTGCTGCTACCCTCCCTGGACAGTCACTTGTATGCAGGCAGGTTGATCAGTCTGCAGAAACATCAGAATTAGGGAGGGTCCTAGAAGACTGGAAAATCGCTAACATGACACCCCCCTGTTTAAAAAGGGAGTAAAGCAAAATACGGACAATTACAGACCAATTAGCCTAACCTTGGTGGTGGGTAAAATCCTGGAATCCATTGTAAAAGATGAGATTTCTGAATACTTGGAAGTGTATGGTAAAACAGGGCAAAATCAGCATCGTTTCATCAAGGGGAGATCATGCCTGACAAATCTGCTACAATTCTTTGAGGAAGTAACAAGCAGGTTTGACAAAGGAGAGCCAATGGATGTTTTTTAACTGGACTTCAAAAACGTCTTTAACAAAGTGCCGCACAGGAGGCTGTTGAGTAAGATAAGGGCCCATGGTGTTAGAGGCAAGGTGCTAGCATGGATAGAAGCTTGGCTGTTGGCAGAAAGCAGAGAGTGGGGATAAAGCAGTCCTTCTCAGGATGGCAGCCAGTGACAAGTGGTGTCCCACAAGGCTGAGTGTTGGGACGACAACTTTTCACTTTATACATTAATGATCCAGATGAAGGAACTGAGGGCATTCTGGCTAAGTTTGCAGATGATACAAAGATTGGTAGAGAGACAGGTGAGGAGGCTGCAGAAGAATTTGGACAGATTAGGAGAGTGAGCAAAGAAGTGGCAGATGAAGTACAACATAGCAAAGTGTGAGGTCATGCACTTTGGTAGGAAGAATAGAGGTATGGACTATTTTCTAAATAGTTTCTAAATGGGGAGAAAATTCAGAAATCTGAAGTGGAAAAAAGACTTAGGAGTTATAGTCCAGGATTCTCTCAAGGTAAACTTGCAGATTGAGTCAGTAATTCGGAAGGAAAATCCTTGAATATAAAAGTAGGGATGTATTTCTGAGGCTCTAGATGGCTCTGGTCAGACCACATTTGGAGTATTGTGCGCAGTTTTGGGTCCTTTATCTCAGGAAGAATGTACTGGCCCTGGAGTTTGTTCAGAAAAGGTTCTTGAGAATGGTCCCTGGAATGAAAAGTTTAACATATGAGGAACATTTGAGGACTCCCTTTATACTCGATGGAGTTTAGAAGAATGAGGTGGGGCTCTAATTGAAACATACAGAATACTGAATGGCCTGGGCAGAGTAGATGTTGGGAAGATGTTTCCATTGGTAGGAGAAACTAGGACATGAGAGCACAGACTTAGAATAAAGGGAAGACCCTTTAGAACAGAGATGAGGAGAAATGTCTTCAGCCAGAGAGTGAATGAATCTATGGAATTCATTGCCACAGAAGGTTGTGGATGTTAGGTCATTGTGTATATTTAAGACTGAGATAGATTCTTGATTGTAAAGAGGATCAAGGGTTAACTGGGAGAGTGCGGAGAATGGGATTGAGAAATCTATCAACCATGATTGAATGGAGGAGCAGACTCAATGGCCTGAATGGCCTAATTTCTGCTCCTATATCTTATGGTCTTGTTCATTGTTACTAAGCTGCAGTGCAATCTACCGATGGTACAATAAGGAGAGAAACATTCCCTATTATTTCTTTCTCCACTAGACCCACAGTCAGTAAGAATAAAAGACATAATTGACTAAATTTAGAATTAAAATATGAAAGCCAGTACTCCTATAAACTATTGCAACTCAAAGGAGTAATGTTTCAAAGTTCTCATTGACTCCATTTTCAGGAAGCTGTTATCTGTACTCAGATTATTTACTTATTTTAAACCCTTCCAAAGGAAAATGGAAGAAATTGAAATCTCTCCACAGAGAAAAGCAGTTTTGGACCATTTTGCATCCAATAAATTAACATCTGGGAAATCGTGGCTTTTTTTTGTTTCAAAGTCATATAGCCACAAAGAACTTCAAATGCAGGGTAGTGCTGCTCCATGTGTTTCATGTGGTTTGGCATTTGTGATTCTGACAAGCCATATATTAAAGAATATCCACATAGTGATGGATGATTCAGTTTGTGGTCGAGATAGAAACACTGAACAGGGCTCGTCATTTCCTGAATTTCAACAGTTCATTTTCAGAGCATTGTAAAATGACTGTGTAGTTATTTTACTGCTGTTGAGAATTCAGAGGTGGGTGAAATTTGTTGAAATATTGTACCTTAGCTGAAAACAAAGCATTGCCAATGGGTTATCTCAATAGATCGAGCATTAAAGAGTATATCTTACGAAATCTGTGCCTTGCTCTGATTAAGTTGAGGTCTATGAGCAAGACTTGATACAAATGTTTCCTGTCTGTCCAAGTGTGTCATGCACTGTTCAATTTTTTTACAGCTAGATCATATTATGGATATCATGGGGAAAATATTTCATAGTTATTTACACTTATTCAGATCTGCAGTGTACTTAAATATAAAACTATTTGTCCAGACTGTCTCATGTTGAGAAGGATTAGAATGATTAGGCAAAATATATTCTAACATGAACCTGAAGAGCAATACTTCTAACTTATCTAATGTTTTGCCACAAGTTGCTAGAAAATTAATGATATTTGTAGTCTCATTCTCATTTAATGTTACATTTTGGCTCTTTTGGTTACATTTTATAAGATTTCCAAAAAGATGCAGGTGAAGTGCATCAAGATAGAAATAACAGTTTTGCTGAAAAAAGAGGAACAGTTGTGAAGCTTTTTGTCTTGCACTCATTAGGAGAGATGCAAGAAAGCAAAATTTCAAACAGTCGAATTAAAGCATGAAAACAGGGTGCTGATTGGTTGTTAAGTTGACTCTAGTCACGTTGTTAATATGACAAATACACCAGGGAACTGTTGTCCTCCCACACTTTCACGCAATCCAGACATTGAGCAATGTCTGAACATATTCCTTTTTTCCTACAGAGGACAGATCCCTGCATTTAAATATCAAGTGCATATGGAACAAATATGAGCCCGACTCAAAATCTTTAATTGTTTTTCTTGTAATTCTTAGCATGGTCACATACTGACTGTGTTCAAAATATGTGTGCTTGCTGAACAATCGAAGTCCCTGTCCTGATGAATGCAAGATGAAAAGTTTTGTGTTGTTTCAACAATGTTCAATTTCTCTACTACCAAATGATTAGGGGTAGGGTCATTGCATTCTAAAGATTCTGAACAGCAAAAAGGTTTTTGTGGTCCTGATCAATGATGATATCCTTTACATGGAAATCTTTAAAGAGTGTTTAGAGCTGGTTTTGTCTGTTAATCCGTACTTTCATAGTTAACGAAGCTGTGAGGAAGGAAGAAAAGCAAAATAAATTTTTGTAAAGAAGTTATGGATAGTGTTATGTGAAAGGTGGGTGCTTATAATATTGTGTAGTTAGCCTGAGGATTGAACAAATTTTACAAACAGCAATGAATGACTGCATAACTGATAAGTGAAGAAAATAGAAAATTAAAGTGAATAGTAGGAAACATAAATTTAAGAGCTTTTAAAAATATGCAAAAAGGAAGAGAGTAGACTAAGTCAAACAGTGATCCCTTAGAGGCTAAGATCAAATGAATTGTGATCAAGAATAAGGAAATGGCAGAAATAAACAACTATCTTGATTTGACTTCACAGAATGCAGAAGGCATACTCAAAATTGTGCAGAACCTAGGGGTAAACTGAGAGAGAGGAATGTGAAGTAAATAAAATACGCAGGGGAAAAATGGTAAACAAACACATGTAATAAAGCAAATGAAATCCCTGGACCTGATCACTGGTCTCACTGCAGTGTCGAATCACTGGGCTGTTAAGATTCTTCTAAGAAATTGAATAGAATTTCAATAAATGAGTGGTGGTAACTTAGAGGTTCTGACAGGGTAGATACATTGTATTCTTCTCACTAGAGGGACTCGAATTTCTCAAATATTTTAAACTAAAATGGGTAAATCTTTTAAAACTCAGATAATGAGAAATGGTTTTCACACTGTGTCATTGATCTTTACAGTTGTCTACCCCAGAGGGTCATGGATCCTCCAGTCAAAGAGTATACTCAAGAGTGCTTAAATTCTTAGAAAATCAAGCGATAATGAAAATTGGTTAGGGTGTGGATTGAAATCAAATATTAACCATGATCTTATTAAATGGCAGAGCAGATTTGAGGGACCATATGACGACCTTGATAAAAGTGGAGATGCTATATAAGGTGGTTAGAGTTGTAGCCTAACAATCTTGGCAATGTTAGCACAACTGTGAAGAAGCCGAGAAAAGTTAGTAGCATTCACCCTTGTGGAGTGCAGAAGATCATTATTAATCTTCTGCCACTGCTGGGCATTTCTCTTGATGCACAGCTATGACTTAGCTGGCTGTGACTGGTGAGGTGACCTCTTTTGCCAATCCACAGGAAAGAAGGTGATCCTCCTGTTCACCACCTTGCCTACAAGTGTCTTCATGCTCTCATCACTGTTGTAGGCTGGCAGCTTCCCTTCTGGAAGACATCCTTTCCCAAAGTATTGGAGCAGCAGGGTATGAAGGATAGTTTCTGCCTTACAGGTTTTTGAAGTGGTGCGCAGTTGGATTTTAAATACAATGATGGAAATGTGTTGCTGGAGAAGCGCAGCAGGTCAGGCAGCATCTAGGGAACAGGAGAATCGATGTTTCGGGCATTAGCCCTTCTTCAGGGAAGAAGGGCTAATGCCCGAAACGTCGATTCTCCTATTCCCTAGATGCTGCCTGACCTGCTGCGCTTCTCCAGCAACACATTTCCATCTCTGATCTCCAGCATCTGCAGACCTCATTTTCTCTTTTAAATACAATGCCAACTGTGTGAACAGTGCAAGATCCCACTAGCTGTCACATGTTTTAACTTGTGGAGTGTAGGTTGATAATTAATGAGGTGAGCAGCAGAAGATTGCATGAGAAAAGTAGCCATGGCAGGGAACCTCCATAAATTCCTTGACAATGACATTAAGTCAAAATGGGAAAATTCAATTCAGTGTTTCAGTTCTTGCTGTTTAATTGAAAATTGGCAATTGAAAATGTGTAAATTTTAAACAAGTGATAGGTGAGGTTGGGGGCAGATGGGGAGAACGTAAGTGTATATCTGTGCTATTGTGGAAGGCTTGCCAGCTGTTAGCTCTGTTAACAGGTATTGCTGAGCTAGCTGAACATGCCCAGCATTTTCACTTTGTATTTTTAAACTTGATTCAATGCTGCATTGAAGACGTAGTATATGCAATATCATATCCAAGACTTGCAAAATGCATCTGCTAACCTGTTTTGCATGTCTTCTACTTAGTCAGGTCAGAACATGTCCTGTTGTTTTTATACGGCTCGACTGAAGCTACTTATCTAGGTGTAAAAGTATTCTTATAACTGTCCATTTAGAGGTGCCTTAGATTTTTTGAAGATGACTTTGGCATTTTCAAAAGCTACTTTTAACTTGTGGCATTTTACATTTTATATACTTTGCTCATGAGTTTAATTCTGCTGTTATTTAAATGCTTGCATATGGCAGTAGGGTGGGAATCAGAAATTAAGATCTCATTAACTATTGAGAAATGTTTCAAAGGCATCCAATTTTCAGACACTGTTTTTATTGTTTTCTTGTAACATTTAATAAAGGTTAAGAGCTTTGCAGTCATAGCCAAGAAAAACATTGAAATTTGTCATACTATTGCAGAACTTTGCAATTCAGTCAATGGGAGCATCATGATTTTCTAGTATATGCCTTTACACGGTTGATCCATTCTAAAGTTTATCTAAAATGGTGCATCCATTTTCAAAGCATGCATCTCCATATTACATTCTTTCGCTGGTACTCAAGTAATGCATTCTGACCTCTCTAGCTATGTCAAGGGCATCTTGAAAGCCATTATACAGTGCCCCCCCCCCCCAAGCTTAGGTCACGACACTACAGATTTCTTTCAGCAACTCGGTACCCACGACTAGTCGAACCAGGGACATTCCTGTCACAATGGACGTATCAGTACTCTACACCAGTATCCCCCACAATGATGGCATGACTGCAACAGCCTTGGTACTCAATAACAACTGCCAATCTCCGAGCACCATCCTACAACTCATCCGCTTCATCCCTGACCACAACATTTGCATCTTTGACAACTAATTCTTCATCCAGACACACAAAACAGTGGTGGGACCAAATTTGTACTCCAATATGCCAACTTTTTCATGCACAAGTTTGAACAAGACTAATTTGCTGCACAGGACCTCCAACCAGCATTATACACCAGATACATTGATGACATTGTCTTCCTCTGGACCCATGATGAGAAGTCACTGAAAGAACTGCACAGTGATATCAACAAGTTTCCTCTCACTATCAGACTTACCATGGACTACTCTTTAGTATGTGTCACATTTTTGGACACGCATCTCCATCAAGGATGGGCTCCTCAGTACTTCACTCTACCGCAAACCCACTGATAACCTCATGATGCTACACTTCTCTGGCTTCCACCCTCAACCAAGCCCTACACATACACAGGATCTTTTCAGATGAGGAGGAACATGATAGACACCTGAAGGTGCTTAAGAATGCTCTTGTAAGAGCAGGGAACGATACTCAACTCCTCAGTCGCCATGGGATGCAACTAATTGGGTACCCTTCATTGTCCAGTACTTCCCGGAGCGGAGAAACCACACCACGTTCTTCGTAGCCTGCAACACATTATCGATGAGGATAAGCACCTTGCCAAGACTTTTCCTGTGCTTCAGTTCTTGCCTCTAAACAACCATCAAGCCTTAACTTGACAGGCTTGTTCGCAGCAAACTGCCCAGCCTTCAGGACAACATCGACCACAACACCGTACAACCCTGTCATGGCAACCACTGCAAGATGTGTCAGACTGTCGACATGGATACCACTATTACACGTGGGACACCACACAACGTGTACACAGCAGGTACTCATGTGACTCAGCCAATGTTGTCTATCTCATAAGCTGCAGGCAAGGATGCCTTGAGGCATGGTACATTGGTGAGACTAGGCAAACACTACGTCAACAGATGAATGGACACCGCGCAACAATTGTCAGTCAGGGGTGTTCCTTCCCAGTCGGGGAACGCTTCGGCAGTCAGGGACATTCAGCCTCTGATCTTCGGGTGACTGTACTCCAGGGTGGACTTCAGGATACACAACAAACACAGAGTGGTAGAGCAGAGGCAGATAGCCCAGTCTGGTACCAATGAGGATGGCCTCAAATGGGGTTCATGTCACTGTACAGGTGACCCCACTACACTATTCTCCCTCTCCCTCTCAAGCTCTCACTCTCTTTCTCACGGTGTCACACTCATTCTCTCTCGCCCGCCCTCTCGCAGTCATTCTCTCTCATCTCTTCCCCCCCCCCCCGCTCGTGTCCCTGCTTGCACNNNNCCTGTCCCCCTCTCATGTACGCCTACGCGCGCACACACACACACCAGTCAGTGGGGTGAATTTGCACAATTATATATGCAGATACATTCTAGTTTGCTCAAAAAGCGCACAGTCTGCAGGCTGTCATTCCGTGTAATATTTTATAAATTCCACTTTGAAAATAGAACCAGTCTGACCCAAGATTGGGATACAGACAGACTCTAACCTATCACTTTTAATGCATTGTCTGAGCTGAGATGTCATTTTTTTTTTATAAAACCTGAAGTTGTCTTGAGAATGTGACTTAGAAGAAGTCCTGGGATTTCTATATTAATGAACTGAAACTGCAACCCATTCTAAAAGATGAAATCTTTTAGCAATCTAGGTTTGTTCAATATATCATATCAGTTGCATGACACTAATCTTTTGCTATAAATGCTGTGTCTTAAGGTCGTGCTCCACAGCTACTTGATGAAGGAGCTCCGCTCCAAAAGTTAGTGCTTCCAAATAAACCTGTTTGACTATAACCTGGTGTTGTATGATTTTTAACTCAGTATTTTTAGATCAAATTCTCTTCACAATTAACATAAGGCAAGCGTCTCTCTTCACTTTCAGGCGAGGCTTATGTCATTTATTTAGAATATTAACATAGCACAGCTATATGTGGGCACGTGTTAAGCAGAATAAAATAGTTGAAAAAAGGAAAAGTTTTAAATGATTAGTGGACTGAAGAAGACTTTGTCAAGTAAATATGACGTTTATTGATGAATACTGCAATACAGTAAGGAATTGCATAATTATAGATGAGCTTGATTTATTAATATTTCTTGCACAACAGGTGGTTTGTTCTAGATGCTGAGACTAAAGACCTGGTTTCAATACACACTGATGGGAATGAACAGCTCTCAGTGATGCGATATTCTCCAGGTAATTGAATTTGTTTCACACGTTCCAATTACTGTAATAAAACAACATTTAAAACTTTTTACTGGTATCATGAGCACAATTTGTTTGCTAATGAAAAGCTCCCAATTATAGATACATAGATTGTGCGAAGATTTGTAGCTCGGGTGCTCGTTGTTGTGGTTCTGTTTGCCGAGCTGGAAGTTTTTGTTGCAAACGTTTCGTCCCCTGGCTAGGCGACATCATCAGTGCTTGGGAGCCTCCTGCGAAGCGCTTCTTTGACGTTTTCTCCGGTGTTTATAGTGATCTATCCCTGCCGCTTCCGGTTGTCAGTTTCAGCTGTCCGCTGTAGTGGTTGGTATATTGGGTCCAGGTCGATGTGTTTGTTGATGGAGTTTGTGGATGAATGCCATGCCTCTAGGAATTCCCTGGCTGTTCTCTGTCTGGCTTGCCCTATGATAGTAGTGTTGTCCCAGTCGAATTCATGTTGCTTGTTGTCTGCGTGTGTGGCTACTAAGGATAGCTGGTCGTGTCGTTTCGGGGCTAGTTGATGTTCATGTATGCGGATTGTTAGCTGTCTTCCTGTTTGTCCTATATAGTGTTTTGTGCAGTCCTTGCATGGTATTTTGTACACTACATTAGTTTTGCTCATGTTGGGTATCGGGTCCTTCGTTCTGGTGAGTTGTTGTCTGAACGTGGCTGTTGGTTTGTGATACATAGAAAATAGGAGCAGAAGTAGGCCATTTGGTCCTTCAAATTCACTCCATTATTAATAATGATCACGACTAATCACTCAACTCATCCTGTTCCCACTTTGTCCCCATACCCTTTGATCCCTTTCCCCTAAGAACTATATCTTACCCTTCCTCGAAAACATTCAATGTTTTTGTCTCAACCTCTTTCTGTGGCATACAATTCCACAGGCTCACCACTGGGTGAAGAAATCTCTCCTCATCTCAGTATCCAATGACTCATTGCCATATCCTGAGACTGTAACCCTAGTTCTGGATTTCCCAGTCATCAAGAAGACCCTTCATACATTTACCCTCTCTAGTCATTAAGAACGATGGCACAGATAAAGGCCTTTCACCCCCCTATTAGAATTTTATAGATTTCTATGATATTCCCCCCCTCAAGCTTCTAAACTGCAATGACTATACCCTAACCGATCTAATCTCTCCTGCTGTCCCAGGAACAATCTGGTAAACTTTTGTTACACTCCCTCCATTACAAGAATAACTTTGTTTAGATATCAGAATTGCACACAATATTCAAGAAGGCCTGTACAGTTACAGCTAGACATCTCTGCTCCTGCACTCAACCCCCTCACTATGAATGTCAGCGTACCATTCACCATCTGCTGCTTGCTTACTTTCAGTGCCTGAAGTACAAGATACTGAAGTCAAGTTGCGTCTCCTCCTTTTCCAATCTATCACTGTTTAGATAATCTGCTTTTGTATTTTTGCTTCCAAAGTGGACAATCTCACATATATCCACGTTATACTTCATCTTTCATGCATTCATCCCTTTCATTCAACTTGTCCAAAACACACTGAAACATCTCTGTATCCTCCTCACAGTTCACCTTCCAAACCAGCTTTGTGTAACCTTAGAGACTACTTTTAATTCCCTCATCTAAATCATTTATATATAAATTGTGATTACCTGGGGCATACACACTGATCCCTGTGGCACTCCACTTGTCACTGACTGCCACTCAGAAAAAGGCATATATTTAGTCCCACTCTTTGTTGCTTGTCCATAACCAGCTCCCTATGTGTCAGTACCCACAATTCCAAGCGGTTTAATTTTGCATACACATCTCTTATATGGGACTTTTATATATGAGATATAAAGTAAATAAACCAAATAAAACACACCCACTAGCTTTTTTTAAATTAACTCTACTAGGTACATCCTCAAAAAAATTCCAATTGATTTGGCAAGCATGATTTCCCTTTCGTAAATCCATGCTGACTCTGTCCAATCCTGTCAATGTTCTCCAAGTGCTCTATTATTAAGACTTTTATAATGGACTCTTGCATTTTCCTTACAAGAATGTCCAGTTCAACACCTATAATTCCCTAATTTCTCTTTTCCTCCTTTTCTGAATAGTGAGGTTAGATCAAATATCCAGCAATCCATAGGGACTGTTTTGGAGTCTATAGAATCTTGAACGATAACCACAAATAATACTGCTGTTTTGAGTGCCACTTCCTTATCTACTCAGGGATGTAGATTAAAGGGCCCTGGGGATTCGTCAGCCTTTAATTCCATCAATTTCCCAACAACATGTATCTTCTAATACTGAGTTCCTTTAGTTCCTATCTCTCACTAGACACTCTGTTACCCAATATTTTTGCAATATTAATTGTGTTCTTCTCTATGAAGACAACCAAAATGATTCCGACTATAAGGGACCCACATTTATCTTCATTAATCTTTTTCTCATCATGTGCAAACTGAATATAAAAGCTTCTGGTCCCTGTAAGCTTACTCTCGTACTCTTACTTTCTCCTCCTTGATCAATCCCTTTGTCCCCTTTTGCTGAAATCTAAATTGCTACCAATCTTCAGGTCTGCTGTTTTCTTCAGCCAATTTGTACACTCCATACTTAGATCTAGTACTATCTCTAATTTTCCTTTTTAGGCATGGTCAGACCACCTTTCCCACTTTATTTTTGTGCCAGTCAGGAATGAACAATTGTTGTGGTTTCTCCATACACACTTTAAATGCTTGCCTATCCACTGTCATCCTTTTAAATAATGTTCCCCAATTTATCATAGCCAGCTCATGCATCATAACATTATAGTTTCGCTATTGAGACTCAGGACCCGAATCACCTACACCACTCAACATCTTAAAGAAGAATTCTGCCATATTATGGTCACTCTTCCCCCAAGGGAGAGAGCTAGATTGCCAATTATTCCTTTTTCATACAACAGTACCTAATCTAGGATGGCCTGTTCACTAGTTGTTTTCTCAATGTATTGATCCAGAAAACCATATCATTTACACTCCAGGAAATCCTCTTCCATAGAATTGTTACAGGTTTGATTCTTTCGGCATTCATGCAGAAACTGGAGTTGTTCGTATGTGGCGCTATCCTGTGCCAACCGCCTAAGGGCCACATACGAACAGGTTTGATTTGCTCTATCTATACGCAGATTACAGTCGCCCATAATGTGCCTTTCTTGCTTGCGTCTCTTGTTTCTTATGTAATACCTTCTCCAATGTTACCACTTCAATTGGAGGGTCAATATACAATCCTGACTACTATATTCCTTTGATACAGGAATCCTTTGATATCTGCCCATACAGATTCCACTTCCTCTGTTGTGTTAAAACTCATTAACCAGCAATGCTACTCCATCTCATTTTCTTCTTTGTCCTTTCTAAAATCTGTATACCTTTGGATCTTCAGTCCTCATTGCTGTTCACTCTGCAGTCATGCCTCCAAAATCCCAACTATATCATACCTATTTATATCTATCTGTGTGACTAATTTCTCCACTTTATTATGAATACACCATGCATTAAGACCTGGGGTCTTAAGGCTGGTCTGTTATGGGTTCTTATACCCTTTCTCATTATTTTGCACTGTGGCCCTGTTTGATTTTTGTCCTTTAATTCTCTCTCCGTAACTTCTTATTTCCCAATCTGTCTTTAGTTTTTGTCATTGTTTTCCTTTTCTCTATAGCCTTGTGTAGGTTTCCACCACCACCACCATTGCCATTTTAGTTTAAAGTCGACCCTTCCTCCCACAGAGCCAGTTCAAATGCTTTCCCCCTTGCACCATCTCTCCAGTCATTTATTCATCTGATATATCCTATTCTTTCCACTCTGACCAGCACATGGCATTGGTAGCAATCCTGAGATCATTACATTGAGGTCCTACTTTTTAACTTGATTCCTGACTAACTATATTCTGCTTTTAGAACGTCATCCCATTGTTAACCTATGCCATTAGTATCTGTGTGTACCACCACCACTAGTTTTTCACACTCCTAGTCCACAATGTCCAATAGCTGCTCCAGACATCCTTGATCCTTGCATCTGGTTGGCAACATGCCAACCTGGTGCCTTGTTTGTGGCCACAGAAACATCTGTCTGTTGCCCTTATGAATGAATTCTATATTACCATAGCCACTCTTATTCATCCTTTACTGTGCAGCAGAGTTAGGCATGCTTCCAATAATTTGGTTGTTGCTACTTTTCTCTGAGAGGAAATAATAATATCCAATAATATCCAAAGTGTATACTTGTTTTACAAATAAATGGCTGCCTTGTCCTCTCTCACTGTTTGGTAGTCATCCATCCCCTCCATGTCTATAGAATCTTAGTCTTCGGGATGACCACTTCTCTATACGTGCTGTCCATGACATTTTGAGCTCTACGGATGCTCCACAGTATCGTAAGCTATCCAGCTTTGAAACTTGGGCTTCCGGGAGCTGCGGCTGGAGACACTTCTGATGTATTCTGGTCCCAGGCACCGGAACTATACCTGATTTCCAACAGAGAGCAGGAGGAGCACACCATGGCCTTGATATCTCCTTACTGCCTGAACTGTTGTGATTTCCCGCGTTTCATTCAATTCTTTTTCCTTGGACTCATCAGGACAATTCACAAGAATATCAATTTAAAGAGAAAACTATCATTTATACTGTATGAGAAGGGGTGCTAATTCATTGGCGACTATTTGGATCACCGATGATCGATAGAGGTATTACCATGGAAAATTTGTCAGTTAGGGACGATCAAATGTTAACTGTCAGATACCTGAGCACACAGTCAACCTGGCTGGAATCAGATTTAAATAACGTCTGGCAGTTTATAGGTTGCATTACATAAATTGTGTATTATTTTATATATTGTATGGAAGTTAGTAAACAGGAAGAAACTGTACTGCTTGTAAAATGATCTAGAATGAGAAAGCACAGATTTTTAAGTGATTTGCAAAAACAGAAAAAATGTGAGAAAAAGCTTTTTCACACAACGGCCAGTTTGGGGCAAGACATATGGTGGAAGCAGATTCAGCTGAGGCATTCGAGGGAACATTACCTGTATTCAACTAATCATCTAATGTGCAAGGAAAAGGCAGGAGAATGGCACCAAATAATGATATTCATTGGATATCTTGTATGGTCAATATTTCCACAGTTCAAGCCATTCTATGCTTGCATCAGGTTTTTTATTTATGTGATAATGAGATAGTTTTGTCTTGTAAATATAAAAGTCATTACTTGTTGGAGTAATTATACTTGCAACTTAAAGTGTTGTGTATTTGGGTTCTACTTTTGATGAAATAGAATGCCATCCAATTGCATTGAAGCCCATACAGAGACTTTAATTTTCACACTTGAAAATATCTGCAAATCGTACAAAAGAATTTTAAATTTGCTGTTAGATTATAGATGGCTTGAAAGTCCAGAAAATAAACATCAACTGTGAACAAGCAATTATTCCTTTCTTGGGGAAGCATACTGCTAAAAAAAAAATGTATTTTGAACTTTCATTTCTGTCAAATATCTTCTAAGTTCAGCACTTGATTGCATTTTTTTATCCCTATAATAAAATTGGAAGTTGGCTAAACCTTAGCTTAATTTATAACCTGCCTCAATCCTCTGCTGCAGTTTTACTCTAGCTCCTTGTCTTTGTGTCATTAGGCCTATATTCAGGATTATTTTTGAGCTATATAAGTTATTTAGGAGTATGCCCATTCTTTGTCAGTTTCTAGGCTCTCCTGGTACACGTAGTTAAAAATCACACAACAGGGTTATAGTCCAACAGGTTTAACCACCTAATGAAGGAGCAGCGCTCTGAAAGCTAGTGCTTCCAAATAAACCTGTTGGACTATAACCTGGTGTTGTGTGATTTTTAACTTTGTACACCCCAGATCAACACCGGCATCTCCAGATCACTGTACCATTTGTTACCAGGAAGATTTTATATTACTGTACATGAAGTATATCAACTTGTTCTTCAAAAAAATCATTTTTGCTCCAATTATCTAGAACTTTAAAAAGTACTGATAGATGATTTTGCTTCTTAGGTAGCTTGCCTCTCTGCTGAGTTGGTCCCTTGGGGATATTTACTTTACTGTATCATTTCATATTTTAATTTCATTAACTAATTCCAAACTTATTTTAGCAAGAGAAGTTGACATAGTGACATTGTCACTAGACCAATAATCCTGAAGTCCAGGCTAATGCTCTGGAGATGGGAGTATAAATCCCATCATTACAGCTGGTGGAATTTGACTTCAATTAATAATCTGGAATATAAAGCTTGTCTCAATAATGGTGACCATAACCATTATTACGAATTTTTCTAAAAACCCATTGGTTCACTAATATTCTTTCAGGAAGTAAATCTATAATTCTTTCCTGGTTTGGCCGACATTTGACTCCAGAACTACTCCAATGCAGTTGACGCGTAACTGTCCTTTGAAATGGCCATTCAGTATCTTTATATAATGCACAAATTATTTAGACCTAAATGTTCCAGATTGGCAAGATGACAGTAAATTGCAATCACTTGAATGGTGACAAAGGAAAAGCTCTTGCCACAAACATCTCTAGTGCAGCTTTAAAAGTTGGCAATAATCAAAATTGAGGCTAATGACCTGATGAAAGATGAATTGAAACATTGCCTTTTGTTTCTCTCCGAACAGATGCTTCCTGACTTGTTAACTGTTTCCAATTTTCTGATTTTTATTTCTTAAATAGTGCAGATCTTTGAAATTATGATTTGATCAGCCCCTTTTTTTAAATTTAGAACAGGCTTAATGTTACTCTGCCCTTTTTTTAGGCTTCAGCCAATTGAATAATTAAGGTTTCAGTTTCCTGAGAGAGCACGTTTGTCATAAATAGTCACTCACACAACCTGTACTCAGAGAGCATTAGTGCCAGTTATGAGACAGCTTGTGCCTGAGATTGAATTATAGCAAGCTACCCATAACAGAAGTGTGTGTGTGTGTGACTTTATTAGAGAACTGGAGATTGCTAACATAATAATTTCAGTAAATTGCATGATATGTTGTTTAAACTACTCCTGACCAAATGTTCAAGAAAGTTTTAGATATTACCAAGAAACTTGATGTGCTGAAACAGCATGGTTATTATTCGTATGGTTAACACTTTATATGTTATTTACAGATGGTAATTACTTGGCAGTGGGGTCCCATGACAATTTTATTTACATCTACACAGTAGCTGAAAATGGCAGAAAATACAGCAGACAAGGAAAATGCACTGTGAGTGAGTAATTAAAAAAAAAACTTTAATGAGTCGGAATTAATGAGATGTATGGTTGATTATTATTGATATTTTCTGTGGGCTTGCTCTGTAAAGGAATATGCTTTCACAAAATAGGCTTTTTTAATGTTCTCTTTAACTGTTGAGTTCCAAAACAATCATTGTAGAGTATTTGCATATATATTTTTTCCCACTAATGATTCACCTGAATCAGGAACACAAATATAGCTCACATTTAAATGCGTTGCTCTAATTTATGTTCCTGTGCTGATGGGCTTTTCTTGCAATTTATTTCCAAATTGTTGAAAAAGTGTCAATGATCAAAAAAGCTTTGAAAAATCCAATATAATTTTAATATTGCACCTTTAATTTTAGCCTCCAAATGATGAACTAACATCGAGTGTTGTTGAGAAAATTAAATGTACAGTTATCAAATGTAAACAACATACATTGTAATGTTTAGGCAAGAACATATAGGTTCCTATGATGTGTATTTTAATCTATTAGACATGTGTTTACTATTGGCTGCAGACACTTGGTTATGCTTAATGGCGACAGCAGTGGAAACTGTTGAGGAAAGAAAACACAACTGATCCTTTTTAGGATGCACCTTTTCAATGTTGAATAATTGATTTGTGAGGTGCTGTGAAGTTGTTTTTTAATGCAAGAGAAGTCATAAAGTAATTACAGCACAGAAGGAAGGCATTCAGCCCAATGAATCCAGGTTGATACTCTCTCCTGCAATCTTACTAGAAAACAACAAATGTTGGCGATCACAGCGGGTCAGACAGCATCCATGGAGAGACAGCAAGCTAACGTTTCAAATCTAGATTACTCTTCATCAGAGCTGATAAAGAGTCATCTAGACTTGTAACGTTCGCTTGCTCTCTGTCCATGGATGCTGCCTGATCCACTATGATCTCTAGCATTTGTTTTCTGATAAGATTCCAGCATCTGTGGTAATTTGCTCCTGCAGTCTTATCAGTCTAATTTCCCCATGCTTTATTCCAATAGTGTTGCAAGTTTAGTTTCCTAAGATGCCATCCATTTTCTTTTGAAATTGTACATTTCCTACACTCACAGGTAGGAAGTTTCAGATTGTTAACACTTACTGTATAATAAAAAGGGTCTCCCTCACATCTGGCGCACATTTCTTACCACAGCCTAAACTGTCATGCTATTGCCCTTATGCTCAGCTAATTAAAACAGATTTTCTTTTTATGTATGTTATCCAAATATTTCATTATCACACTTTGTCAAATCTTCATTGAACTCCTTTGTCCATGTATAACTAACCTAGCTGATACAACATAACATTGTACGTAAAATCCATCATCCTTGAACCAGTTTTTGACAAAACTCTTGCATACCATGTCAGGCCCCTCATTATCCTTCCAATAGTATGACAATCAGAACTGGAAGGAATACTCTAGTTGTGGCTTAACTGGAGTTTTATAAAGGTTCAGAATAACTTTCCTATTTTCAAACTCTGCCTGTATTTAAACCCAAATTCCCATATGCTTTATAAATTATTCTTTCAATATACCCTGCACCTTCTGAGATCTAAGCACATAAATACCAGGACTCCCTGTCTCTCTTCACAGTCTCTTTAAAACTCTGCCTTTGATTCCACAATGCATCAGTTAATCATTGTTTTCCCAAAATGCATCACCCACACTTTATTGATTTTAGTCTTTCTATTCTGCTGGCCTATGTATTGGTACATTTGATCAGTATTGATTTTTTTTTTAAATTGAGAGTTCTAGAGTCATAGGATGATTGCAGCAAGAAGGCCCCTCATGTTTGTTCTGTCTCTCATTAAGAACTACTTTAACCTCCCATTACCCTCCCCTGTTTCCATCAGTCCTGCAATTTTTTTTCTCTTCAGTCTCCGGGTGCTCCACTTTCCTCCCACAGTCCAAAAATGTGCAGGTTAAGTGAATTGGCCATGCTAAATTGCCCGTAGTGTTAGGTGAAAGGGTAAATGAATGGGTCTGCGTCATTTGCTCTTCGGAGGGTCGGTGTGGACTTGTTAGGCCGCAGGGCCTGTTTCCATACTGTTAAGTAATCTAATCTAATCTAATTGACCAATTGCATTGTCAGTTGTATATGCCCCTTACCACAACAGTGCATTCTGGATCTTAACCATTTGTGTTTTAAAAAAGGATTTTCCACATACCATCATGCTTTGTCAATCACCATAAATCTGTGCCTTTTTGCCAATAGTAATAGTTTCTCCATTCCTGCTCTCTCAATCCCTCATGGTTTTGAACATGTCTGTCAAATTTCCACAATCATCCCCCAGGAGAACATGTCCAGCTTCTTGAATCAATCCAAGTAATTGAAGTGCCTCATTTCTGAAACCATTGTCATGAATTATTTTGCACCTTTTGTTATTGACCATGTCAGACTCTCTCAAAACATTTCAAAAAATAGCCCAGACTCTAACTTTGCTAGCTGTTTTAAACAGATGTAACATGGATATTCCAGGAGAGATGCAGCTGATCAAATCATTTAGTTTTAAACAAGGCAGAATTTATTTACAAGATAACTGAATGAAACAAACAAAAGAGAACAGAATATAGAATAACTTAACCTATCCGAAAACCCAACCTAATGATGATGTTCCAAATACTTGCAACAATCCCCATAGACATCCCTGGCGCAAAAGGTAAAATCAAACACAGGGTCTTACAGGAGAGATGTTAGAGAGAGAGGACTAGCATGGACCTGCTTCTTTGGGTCCAGGAGCTTCAAAACTACCTGACTGCTTTCAGTAAATAGCCAGACTACTAAAACCAAATCAAACCATAGGAAAGCTGAGCTGGGAGAACTGGCCACTCCCCTTTCATTGTACAAGTTTTTTTTTAAACTTAAAAACCTTTTGCCTGAGGCAGTATCTGTTAGCTACAATCAAATTGGCCCTAAAACCCTTCAACCTTAGACTTTTTAGAGTCTGTGTCTTTTATGACCTCTCTGAGGGGAGAAAAAAAGCCAAGGACAACAAAAGCTTGTTAAAGGAGCAGCATCACACTTAGTGTTGTGCCTAAATCAGTCTTTGCACAGTTTTTTTGATAGCTTTGGTACTCTATGATCCTACATATAAAACTCAGGATCCCATTTGCATTCTCAACCTGGCTTGTCACCTTCAATGGTTTGAGCACACTTTCTCCCAGGTCCTCTGCCCTGCACCCCACTTCAAATTCTGCTTTTTATTTTATATTGTATTCTCATTTTTCCTGTTAAAATGAATCACTTCACATTTCTCCACATTAAATTTTATCAGAAATTCATCCATCTGTTCCATCACCTTGTCTGTTTTCTTGAAGTTTATCAGAAGCCTCCTCAAAGTTTACGAATTCCCAAGTTTGTGTCTTCTACAAATTGTGCCCAGTGCATCCAAATTTAGGCTGCCATGGGTCCTAACAATGATCCATGCTGCGCCCCCTGTTTTTTATACAATCATTCAAATGGTCTGCTGAACGGTGATACAACCTGAAAGATTAGCTGTGTTTCTCTTCACAGATGCTATCTAACATGCTGGATACATCTAGCATTTTGAGTTTTATTTGATTTTCTACTGCTCTCTTGTTTTTGGCTACTCAGACAATTCTGTATCAATGTTTCTACTGTCCCATTTATAGAGTCATAGAGATGTACAGCATGGAAACAGATCCTTCAGTCCAACCTGTCCATGCTGACCAGATATCCCAACCCAATCTAGTCCCACCTGCCAGCACCTGGCCCATATCCCTCCAAATCCTTCCTATTCATATACCCATCCAAATGCCTCTTAAATGTTGCAATTGTACCAGCCTCCTCCACTTCCTCTGGCAGCTCATTTCATACTCGTACCACCCTCTGTGTGAAAAAGTTGCCCCTTAGGTCTCTTTTATATCTTTCCCCTCTCACCCAAAATCTATATCCTCTAGTTCTGGACTCCCCAACCCCAGGGAAAAGACTTTGCCTATTTACCTTATCCATGCCCCTCAGAATTTTGTAAACATCTAGGAGGTCACCCCTCAGCCTCCAATGCTCCAGGGAAAACAACCCCAGCCTGTTCAGCCTCTCTGTACATCTCAAATCCTCCAACCCTGGCAACATCCTTATAAATCTTTTCTGAACCCTCTCAAGTTTCACAATATCTTTCCGATAGGAAGGAGACCAGAATTGCACGCAATATTCCAACAATGGCCTAACCAATGTCCTGTACAGCCACAACATGACCTCCCAACCCCTGTACTCAATACTCTGACCAATAAAGGAAAGCATACCAAATGCCACCTTCACTATTTTATCTACCTATGACTCCACTTTCAAGGAGCTATGAACCTGCACTCCAAGGTCTCTTTGTTCAACAACACTCCGTAGGACCTTACCATTAAGTGTATAAGCCGTGCTAAGATTTGCTTTCCCAAAATTCAGCATCTTGCATCCATCTGCCACTTCTCAGCCCATTGGCCCATCTGGTCAAGATCCTGTTGTAATCTGAGGTAACCCTCTTCGTTGTCCACTGCACCTCCGATTTTGATGTCATCTGCAAACTTACTAACTGTACCTCTTATGCTTGCATCCAAATCATTTATGGAAATGACAAAATGTAGAGGGCCCAGCACCATTCCTTGTGGCACTCCACTGGTCACAGGCCTCCAGTCTGAAAAACAACCCTCCACCACCACCCTCTGTCTTCTACCTTTGAGCCAGTTCTGTGTCCAGATGGCTAGTTCTTCCTGTATTCCATTTGTTCCAATGGTTCTAACCTTGCTCGCAAGTCTGTTATGTTGCTCCTTATCAAATTCTTTTTGAAAGTCCTTGTGCACCACCCTAATCAACCATCTCTGTTAGCTCTTCAAAATCCAAAATCATATTAGATGGACATAATTTGCCCTTGACAATCTGTGCTGACTCTCCTTAATTGAACAGCTTTGGTAAAAAGTCTTTTAATTTTGTCTTGAATTTCTAGGTTTTGAAAAGCTTTCTGACCACTCAAGTTCTAAGTTTATCCTTGTGCTTCCTTTGTCAAGGATATAGCATATGCAATTTCCAGTCCTGGCTGTTGTTACATGTCCACTGACTCTCGCAGTTACCTCAACTATACATCCTCGCATCCCGCTTCCTGTTTTTAAAAAAAAACTCACTTCCATTCTCCCAGTTCCTCTGTCTCTGTCACAACCATTCCAATGATGCCAACTTCAACAAGGGGCCCTCCAAAATGTCACCACCTTCTTCAACCAAGGATTCCACACCCCTGTGGTTGATAGGGCCCTCAGTCTGACACATCTCCCGCACCTCGGCCCTCATCCCCTTCTTCCCTCCCACAATAGTGGTGGTGTCCCCTTGTCCTCATTTATTACCCCGCCAGCATCCATGTGCAAATTATCAGTAGCCTTGTTTTGTGACACCCCAGAAGGATGCCGCAATATATTCAATGCCTCCCCCAAAAGTCAGCCTTTCGCAGAGACCGTTCCCTCCAGGATACCTTGGTCCATTCCTCCTCGACTTGCAACACCCCCAAAGTACCTTGCCTTTCAATCATAGAAGGTATAACACCTGCCCGTTTACTTCCTCTGTTCTCACTGTCCAAGTGAAGCAGCGCTTTACCTGCACTTCACTCAATCTAATGTTTTGTATTGGCTGCTTATGATGTAATCTCTTGTACATTGGGGAGACGAAGCGCAAAACTGGGTGACCGCTTTATGGAACACCTACATTTTATCCTCAAAAATGACCCTGAGTTGCTGGTTACCTGCCATTTTAACACACCATAGTGTTCTCTGGCCAAAATTGGATTGTTCATTGCACTTCTCTGTTACTAATCAAAACAATACATCGTAAAAATCACTCTCATCCAAGTATTTCCTCCATAGGTATCTAGCTCACTAAGTACAGCTCATGCCCTAGCACCTGACCTAATACCTTTTTATAGATGTACCACAGAAAGCATCCTATCTGGCAACTGCTATTCCCAAGGTGGCAAGAACTACAGAGTTGTGGACACAGCCCAGTCCATCACACAAACCAGCTTCCCATCCATTGACTCCATCTATACTTCCTGCTGCCTCGGGAAAGCAACAAAGTTAATCAAAGACCCCTTCCACCCCAGTTACACTCTCTTCCACCCTCTTCTATGGGGCAAAGACATAAAAGTTTGAATATATGTACAAACAGATTCAAGAATAGCTTCTTCCCTGCTGTTATCAGATTCTTGAATGGACCTCTCAAATGTTAATTTTGATCTTGAACTCTATTCTGCTACCTTGATGTACTTTGCATGGTACAATCTGTCTGCATAGCACACAAAGCAACACTTTTTTTTTCCACTGTGTCGATACATGTGACAACAGCAAATCAAAATCTTCATACTTGATCCGAGGACATTCTGATCAAAGATGTTGTCCTGAGTACATTTCATCATTATTTAGTCCTTGCTTAGAGTCTGAAAAAATATTTTAAGACCAAAATAAAAAGTCAAGTCTGACATAGAAACAAGAAATTGCCAAATATTAGCTTTACACAGACTCAGCAATAGGGATTCTAAATCATGTGCTAATATAGCATTTATGAATATTTTACAAACTACATAAGTATTTGAATTCTACAATTTTGATTTTCAGATTAATGTGTTATACTGTCAAATTTTGCATGTATTTTGAGCATTAACATGCATATAAACTTGGCTCGTTTGTGTAATAAGTCATTCTTTGATTTTCATGATTTTGCTTTGGAAGTGAAGATATGCTGAGTCAATACAGTTAAACTACAACCTACAGGAATGTCTCAAGTATAAAATGTTATGCAGATTCTAGCACAAGCCTTTTGTTTTCTTTATTTGCTACATAGCAATTTTCTTTTTTGTTTTGAAATGCTTCATTCTATTGTTTCAATAACCCATGAATTATAAGGACAAATTAATGACTTGCTCAAATTGTTGTGCTTAATGGGATTAGTTTAACATGTTTTAACGTGTTACACACAGGATTACAGATTTAAAATTGGCAAAGATGTGAAATGATTTCAGAAAATATTTAGATTGAACAGTTTGTGAAAAGAGCATACTTCCTGTAAAAATGTCAGTACTTCATTGATATGTTACTTACAGTGAGTAAACTCTTGCCAATATCTACCTCAATTATTTTGGCACCTATGCTCAAACAAACACGATAGATATGGCTAGTTCGTGAAGAGCAGATTCTCCAACCAATGATTAATTGGACTCTCCTCTTCCCCCTCCACCCCGCCCAAGATATCCTCTCAATTAGTTGGATTTTCTTTTGTCTACAGTTGAGAGTTCCCAGATGTGTTCCCAGATGTCCTATAAAGTTTCTTTTAAAACCATGGTACCCCATTATATTCTGGGTCCTTTATTTAATGCATGATTAATATCTACCCAGAATGTTGTCCATCTTTCTCTTGCTTTCTTCAGTAATTTTCCATTCTGTTCAGCTAGGGAAAAGATATTTATATTTTTGCTGGAGCAGTGTGCTTCACCTGATTTTGATTCAGGGTCTGTTCTTCATGATTAGGTACTAGAATCTTTGGTTGGCTTGTTTTAATGTCTGTTTTCCTTGATAGCATTTTTTGGTCCCGATTTGGCTATTTCTGAAATACTATGACAAACCTGTTTTCTGAGTCCTCATCATTTTATTACAAAGATTGAGAGGTGGTAATGTCAATCATTTCCCTGAATTAATTTTAAAGGGTTTTCCCGCAACAGTTAATAGTTGTAACTTAAGATATAAACTTTTGTCATTAGTAACATAGAATAGTTACAGTACAGAAGATGGCCAATTGGCATCCTTCAAGTATCTCTGCAATTAAATTTAGTTAGTCCCAGTCCTTTACCCTTTTTTCATGTAGCCCTGCAATTTTCTTTCTTACCTAGGGCATATTTGCCAGCTTTTTAAAATCCAGTATTGATTCTACCACCTTCATTACTTCAAACACTTCATTCCAAGTCTTAACCACTTGCTGTGTAAAAAATTTTCTTTCTGTTTGATTCTTTGCCAATCACTAAATGTGTGTCCTCAAGTTCTCAACCATTGTGTCAATGGGAACAGCTTCTCCATCTGCTTTGTCTATACACCTCATGATGTTGAGCTCCTCTATCAAACTTCCTCTCGATATTTTCCCTCTCCCCTCTTTCCCCACCCCCCAAAAAAATGTTTTCTGCACCTTCTGTAAAGCCTTCAGTTTTTTTAAAAAAGTGTGATGCCAGAATTGCGCACACTCAACTTTGGTTGAGACTAAACCTCGGCTTTGTGAAAGTTTATCGTAACTAACTTGCTTTCACATCTACTCTTTACCCATTAAAAAAAAACTTCTAACCGTTTTCACATTCTGACCTACCAACTTCCAATGAGATGTGTGCTTACTATCCCTGATCTCCTCTTTTATCCCGTGCAACTTTAGGATTATATTCATTCTTCTTGTTATCCCTAATATATCAATTTGGTTTCCTCTTTAAATTTTATCTGCCAAATAATGTCCCTTTCTACCAAACTGTCTGTCCTTTTGAAGTATGCTAAGTTCCATAGAGTCATGGCACAGAGGGAAGCAAGTTGGTATGTCCACTCCATGCCAGTTCTACAAGGAACAGTCCAGTCAGCCTCGCTCTGCTACCTGAGCCTCAGACCGCTAAAGATTTATTTTCCTCAAGTGCCTGTCAAATTTCCTTTAGAAATCATTGATCATCTCTGCTTCTACCATGTTCCAGGTCATTACTTCAAACTGCATTTTTTAAAAAAATGTTACTCACATTCTCCCCTGCATTTGTGCCCAGAGACTTCATTTGCATCCTATTGTTCCATAATTAGCAAATAGGAACAGCTTTTATTTGTTTACCTTACGTAAATCTGTATAACCTTGCAGACTTCTGTCAAATCTCCCTGCAGTCATCTCTAGATTTTTGAACAGCAAAGGAATTAAGGGTTATAGTGATTGGGTGGGTAAGTGGAGTTGAGTCAATGAAAAGTTCAGCCATGACCTTATTGAATGGTGGAGCAGTTCAATGGACCAAATTGCCTGCTTCTGCTCCTGTCTCTTACGTTCTTTTGTTCCTATGCTGAATTGGTCTTCCACTTTCATCTACTTCAGGATGGCAATCATCATGAAAATATGTGAATACATCTTTGTAATTTTGTCTTTGGATCTGTTTAACAATAAATGGCTTTATGCCTTATAAAATGCTGCACACCTTTTCTACTACATGTTGGGTTACTAGTACAGGTGTCCCCCATATCTGCAGGTGGTACGTTCCAAGACCTATCACAGATACCGCGGATAGTCGCAAATCCTATTATTTAAATGGGAAATTTACTTCCCCAGCAGACCCCTGGAATTATTTCTGGAATGTTCTATGTAATATTTTCGGGCTGTGGTAAACCGTGGATAACTTAAGACCATAGAAACCGAAACCACTGATGTGGGGGTTCCCCTGTACAAGCTTTGAACTCCTTCAACTGAGGTGAATGGATTTTGATTAGTATTATTATCTAGAATTGTCTCCTCCTACTTACTTTTGCATTGAATTCTCAACTTGGTTAGCTATGATGGTTTCATTTTTGGGTCATCATCTTGAGCAATTTCACACAGGTCTGAAAAGCACATTCTGTTGCAAGTAGCACCGCAGTCTTCACCTTCTGTAGCTATCAGTCTAACAGTCAGAAACTATTTATCAATAGACTCTTTCAGCCCAATATTTCCTACGTGTGGTATGACTTGACATGATTTTTCAGAATTATCATCTGAAATTTCTCCAGCAGCCATCTTCAGCAAAACACATGAAGTGCAAGTGGTTCACTTTCTTGGAATTGCCTTTCCCATGCTGAATATGTTTCCTTTAATTTACATGGTGATCTCTACATTAGTTACATTCTGTAGTCTGGCCTTGATCTTTCTGCTGATCCTTCTGGAAATATTTCTTCCGTTTCTCCGTGGTCACACACTTGTGATACCAAGACTTTGTCTCAGCACAATGCAAACTTCATCCGTTCTCCCATTAATACTGTCTAGCTGATAATTGACAGACTGAGCATCTGTACATTTATAGCTTTTTAAGTAGGTTTTTCTTATGTCAGCAGATATGCTGTGATGGCATGACCTTCTGTACGTAAGACAGTCTGATCTCTAATGAGATCATCTCTGTATTGCTCAAACTTGCAAGATTGAGCTAAATATCTTAGTGCAGTTGTGCACTCATTAGTATTCTGGGTCTGCAGACTCCACTCAGTTTGAATTCTGTTGTTCAAAAATACTGTTCTTAAAAAACATTTGTGGGTAATTCAAAGTGGGTTACAAGCCTTTCAAGATTTCTTCAATCTGGCTTTTCAGTTCTTCTGTGAGATCTAAGGTACAATACAGTTTGTCACCCCCTTTCCCCAGCACTGATGAGAATTGCTACTCCTAATTTTTCAGTTTTTTCTGTCTAACACTGTGTGGTTACCTGCTAATTTTGCCATTCAGACTGGAAGAAGATCCATTTCCAGCGCCCTTTCCTCTCCAGCTGATCAAGGAGTGAAAAATGCAAAGCCATACTTAGTCACCCAGCAGTGCAAAGTTGCAGACTGAAGTTCTAATTATTCTTTGCTGTTCCATAAAGTAGATTGCTGTCTACAGCTATCAGAGTCCACATTTCGTGTGCTGGCTTTTGAGCTGCTTCCTTCATGACTCTCAGTGCAACATAACTACATCAGAGGTCATGTGATTGCTTCAAGTCGCACCAAATAGTGGTGACCAGAACTGAATGCAGTAATCTAGTTGGGTCCTGCTTTTGTACTCCGTCTCTTTCTTTATGAAGCCCAAAATTACATAAGCCCTCTGTCAAAACATCCTGCCTCCTTCAAAGCGTGATGCCCATGCGTTCCCGGGACCCTCTTTTCCAGCATAATTTTAAGTGGTGCACAACCTGCCAGACTTACCTTCATGCTATGTGTTGTAATGTGTATCTCTACGTATTCAGTATCTCAACATAATTCAGTCCACAGGCTTAGTAAATCAGTCTTCAAAGCGTGTTCTAGATTTTCTCAAATTTATACTCTACTGTACTAGTTTGTTCATTGTATTTATTTTATTGATTGCTGCTCGACAGTGCTTGAACACAATCGTGTTGTCCAAAGTTCTTAAATTTTTTATAAAAATATATTTTTGTTTGAATATGATACTCAGAAATCTTGATTTCTCCTCTATATACCCAGTAAATATAATTTGGTAATATACTTTTTTCAATAAGCATGATTAGTCACAAAGGTTAAATCTCTGGCTTTCTTAAAGAAGAATCTCGCCTGTTCTCAAAGCTCAAATTTCAGCCAAAGGAATTTTGTACAGCTGCCAAATTTCTCACAGACTGGAAATAAACTGCTTATGATTGTATAAAAACATTTAACTTTTGGAATTCAACTTCTAGATTGCAGGGAAATTAAAAATGTAAAATGATCTGTGAAGTCTGATTAACTGAGGAACTTTGTCATAATTTTTACTAACAGCTCATCATTTGAGCTATCTGCATATCAACTTTGAGATAAATGGCATTTTTGTTAAAACATGCAAATATTGTGTTAGTATTCAGGCTGACAAATAATCAGTTATATTCTGTGAATAATATATTTACAATTTTTGCTGATTTTACTTTTTTAATTTGATAATCACGAAGTTACCACATAGCCTGTGATTAGCATGCAAGTCCACAGCACACAAAACATAAAGCAGAGAAACCAATGATGTCATGTATTTTGATTTGACCTTGGCAATGTGTCAAATGAAGAATGGACTCTGTAACCCATGTGTTGAGTGTCTTCAACACTACTGGAGAAATAGTTAGATTTGGTATCTGTGTCATTAAAATCTTCTTCAACAAAGTGGCCTGAGGCTTTGCTCTCTTAGAATCTGTGTTCTCTAAATTTCAGTTGTGACTACATCTTGTTCTTCTGTAACAAAGATTATCAAAACTATGAGTATTAAGATGGAGAGGAGTTCTCAGCAATAGGCAAAAGTTTAGGAGTAGAGATGGTTGTTCCAAGTCCTTGGTTTTCTTATTGTATTTTTGGTCTGTCCTAACAACCCAGTATCTTGCACTTCAGGAGAGTGCAAGGTGAATCTTGTATCTGAACCTTCTCAGTTATAACTCATATTTCTACTGTGCCAGCAATTCTGAACCTTGTGTTAGTTAGTGATCATGTCCCAGCATTATAATTATTTGATATAGAGTAGCTGAAATTTAATAATGTATCTATAATGAATCAGTGCTGCAGTGAGTCAAAGAAAGCCAGCAAAAATAAGTAGATGACCAGATGATTATTTGTAATGTAAAATCTTCATTCTGCTTTCAGTAGTCTCATTGCCACCTCACAACAAGCCCATCTCTAGTCACTACTCATTCACTTATTGTGAATGTTTATTAAAGTTTTATTGGTAAAAGTATGTAAACTGACCTGCTTATACATTCCAGTTATTTTGAAAAGCATGATGCTCTCAAAGTCTGTAAATCTTCAGATTATATTGGTGCAACTGCTGACTGGTCTGCACAGATGCTAGACCTTGAAGACTGATTAATTGTTGTGTCTTTATGAATTGTTTAAATTTGCGTGCAGAAGAATCAGTCAGGTCAATTTGGTTTTCCTTACATTAAATAGAAGTACAGTATCACTGAATTTAGGCTTCACATACCTATCTTATGTCATGAATCACCTTGAACATCATTAATGAAATGGGTGCAGCAGTGGTATCAATTAAATATGAACCACAACAGGATTAATATTTAAAAGCTTATGTTGCAAGATCATGATTTTTATTTTGCTTGGCAGTCCTAAACTAGTTCACATCCTTTTACTTTCAGGTTGGATCCTACCTGCAGTATTTAAACTAGTTTCTTTTAAGTACATTTATTGTTCCTCAGTTTCCCTTTTACAGCTAAGGAAAAATCATGTTACCCCAAAAATGTAATACAGGTGAAATTTAGCATTGATAGAGTATCCATTTACAAGCTAAATAAGTTGTACTGTGCTAAAGCTGTTGTTTGGAAAGATTGACGTGGTTCGCTCATCTTGTGTAATAGGTTTGTCTTGAAGCATGTGGCAGATTTTCTCAAATGAATAGTTAGCATTTTACAGCAGTCTGTAAAAAGAACAAAGCAAGCCTATAAAAATTCTTCTGCAACTGAAGCCTTTTTTTCCCTTGAAAGAACTTATTAAGCATGTCAGGTTTTATTTAATGTTCTATTCTTTAGATGGTGTGCAGACACATTTTGAAATGAAGGTGTGATTTCTGTCCCTTGTCTTAAGCAGAAATATTTCCTATGCTCATTCTGATGTTTTGTAAAGAGATTCCCAGTGTTTGGGGAATTGCAGACATGCTTTTCAATAGGCAGCTAGCCCTCTTCTCATGTCATTATATTTGGGCAATTTTATTTTGCGGGAAATGAGATTCAGAAGTAGACACAGTTTAAATGCAAATGGCTAATTAAAATTTTAGATAAAGTCAAATGAAAGTTGCACCCAGTTTACTATGTTCAGCTTGTCTGTTATTTCAGGTGGAGATTTGAGGTGGTGCATTTAAGCAATCTGAGAATGGAAGCCACTAATCACCTCTTACTGAATTTTTAGGGGAAAATTGATAGCAGGGAATATTAAAATAAGGAAACAACAATTATTAAAGCTCTTTGAAAGGCTCATAATGTCCATTCAAAAACCCCTATGACTCAGGTGAAGTCAAGAGGAAAGAACAGAAAAGTAACTAGCAAAAACAAAGGGAATGCAAGTAGCATACTGGAAAGTAACATGAAAATGATCTCAATCTAGTTAAACCTGACATAGAGATGAAACAACATGTGATGAATGCAGTGAGCCACTGTGCCATTCTAATGATACCATTACAATTGTCAGTCTTCTGACATCAGGGTGCACTGCTTGCTGATCACCCTGATGTTCTTTTCAAACCTTGCTACAAAATGTTTGATGTATAACACCACACTTCTTCTCGCAGTCATGTTTTAATAGCACTGTCTTAGCTTCTTTTTGTGAAGAAGAAGCACTGCAACTATTGTCTGCCAAAACCAAGTTTGTCTGTGTCACTTCTTTCACGATCAGCTCTGTCTGACATCCCTCCTTAGGGTCTCTTTCTTTTGTTCCAAGCATCACAGACATGTGAAACTTATTGATACTAGAATTGGTGCAAAGAGTAAAAGAAAATTTGAACAATGTGGACAAAATCTACTGAGAATCTTAGTGCCAAAAAAACAAAAATAATTAAAGCAGTCAGAAAATGACAATAGCTTCCAGATTAAATGTATTTTCTAGTGTCCTTTTAAGTCAGTCGTTTGCTTGGGGTGGGTGCTTCCTACATAGCCGACACCCAAATGGAGAAATAACTTCTCCATGCAAAGTGAGCAGTTCTATCAGAACTCCTAACCATTTTTTTTTTGCTGCCACATTTAATTTCTCACACTAAAATGAGCAGGGAAAGTTAAAGTTCAAATGTATTATGGGCTCAGCATTTTGAAGTTGAAGTGGATATCGCTTGCATTTCTAATTGTTTTTCTCAATTTAAAAATGCTATTGGAATACGATCTATAAATTAATTTTATTATTTCTTCCCCCTCTTCAGGGACATTCCAGTTATATTACACACCTGGACTGGTCACCAGATACAAATTTCATAATGTCTAACTCAGGGGACTATGAAATCCTATATTGTAAGTATTCTGATATTTCTTCCCAAAAGTGAAAATAATGTTTTTCAGTTATCTTATGATGTTCGTAGTTATTGTTTTTGTTCTTTGGAATAATATATTTTCTTTCAGCCTGTGATCCAACTAAACAAAATTGGGCATGTTAATGATGACAGTCTTTCTACCTCAGAATTTATAAATTGTTACTTGAGTACTTAGCCCTATTTAGTAACCCAGGCAAGGAACCAATTCATTGTAAATTACCACTGAGCTATTACTGCCAAATTGTAAGGTTGCTACAACTTCTGATTCTGTGGGGAATCCTAAATTTCTCAGACTGTGTATGTACAGTCTGTACTAAACTCTGCCAACGTAGTGGCAGCTAACATATTTCAGTGGCACACATTTTGTTTACGTTGTTACCCATCCCAAACTCCCAAGTTTCAAATGGTTGCAAATATATTTGAAAGTATTTCTAACATTTCACAAATGTCACTTGTCTCCATTTACAAATATTTTAAACACAAGCAGACCAGCATTTTGTAATCACAAGTTTAAAATTAATCTGAAATGGTATGCAGTAACAGTCTACAGATTGCACAACTTTGCCTGAATGTTTGCCCCTCAATCTCCTGAAACTGTGACAATAATTACTGCTTACAGTTATGTTGCTCCATTTTATGCAACTAAAATATCCTAAAGTTTACAATGAACAGTGGCAAACATCAATCAGGAACTGGAAGTAAAGTTAAGGGATTGATTTTAAATGTATATAGTTTCAAGAAAGAATGCCATTTGGTCCATTCAGCCAATGATCTGAATCACATTTACCAAGCCTGTTCCCATTTCCCTTCATTTACCTATCCAAAGTAATCTTGAGTCTTGACATAGTATCTGGCTCCACCACTAACCCTGGAAGTGAATTATTCATTCTTTCAATTCTTTGCAATTGATTCTACTTGTTTTCCTCTGCTCTAAATTTTGTATATTTAATTTTATCTAAATGGCCGTTAGGTTAGACCTCTCAACAACTGAAAACAATCTGCTTCTGTCTACCTGTGACCCACTTTTTAATCATTTAAAGTGCTTACAGAGTCATACAGCATGGCAACAGACCCTTCGGTCCAACTAACTCCTACCATGTTCCCAAACTAAACTGGTCCCACCTGTCTACATTTGGCCGATATCCCTCCAAACCTTTCCTATTCATGTACTATTCCAAATATCTTTTGAACATTGTAACTGTACCTGCCACTTCCTCTGGCAGTTCATTCCATGCACTGGCCACTATGTTTTTTAAAATAAAAATTTGCTCCTTGTGTCATATTTAAATCTTTCTCCTTAAAAACATGCTCCCTAGTTTTGAAGTCCTCCACCTTAGGGACTTTATCTACACACCTCATGATTTTTATAAACCACTGTAAGGTCACCCCTCAATCTCCTATGCTCCAGCAAAAAAAGTCCCAGCCTATCCAGTCTCTTCTTATAACTCAAGCCCTCCATTCCCGACAACATCCTGGTAAACTTTTTCTGAATCTCCTCCACTTAATATCCTTCCTGTAACAGGGTGACTAGAACTGTACAAGCTACTCCAGAAGTGTCCTCACCAACGTCCTGCACAATCTCAATATGATGTCCCAACTCCTATACTAAAAAAGGTCTTAGCAATGAAGGCAAGCATACTAAATGTTGCCATAACTACCCTGTCTACTTGTGATGCAAATTTCAAAGAACTATGTACCCGAACTCCAAGGTCTCTGCTCTACAGCATTACCTTGGGGTCAAGATTAGAGTGATGCTGGAAAAGTACCGCAGGTCAGGCAACATCCGAGGAGCAGGAAAATCGATGTTTCGGGCAGGACCCCTTCATCAGGGATGAGGCTGGGAGCCTCAGGGGTGGAGAGATAAATGGGAGGAGGGTGGGGCTGGGGCTGGGGAGAAGATAGCCTAGAGTGCATTAGGTGGATGGAGATAAGAGTGATAGGTGGCCCTACTTTTAATTGTATAAGTCCTGCCCATGTTTATTTTAACAAAATGCCGTACTTCTCATTTATATAAATGAAACTCCAATCTGCCACTCCTCAGCCTATAGATCCAGTTGATCAAGATCTCTTTGTAGTCTTGGATAGCCTTCTTCACTGTCCACTATATCACCAATTTGGTTGTCATCCACAAGCTTGCTAACCATGCCTCCTATATTCTCATCCAAAATCTTTTATGCAAATGGCAAACATAAGTGGATCCAGTAACGATCCCTATGGAACACCATTGGTCACAGGCCTCCAGTCTGAAAAACAATGCTCCATCACTGTCCTCGGTCTCCTACCATAAAGTCAATTTTGTATCCAATTGGCGAGTTCACCCTTATGTCATAGCAACTTGAAAACCGCGTTTTTGTTTTCCATTAGCTAATGGTATGTGTCACAGGTTCATCATTTTAAGCAATAATTGTAGGTGCGATGTGAGGAACTTTGTTTTTAATGTACTGATTAGTGAATACCTAGAACTTGCTGTCTGTTATGCTGATTGAAGTGATGGCAAAGAATGATTTGAAAAGGATAGTTAATGGACATTTGAAGGAAATCAATTTGCAGCTGTACAAGCAAAGAGGAAAGGGATGAGACTGACCATATTGCTGCACAGAGGACCAATTGGACTTGATGAACTAAATGGCTTCTTTCAGTGTTGTAATGACTATGTTCAGTGCTTAACATCATACTACAAGAGGAATGTTCAGGTTTCAGTCATAGGGCTATAGTCATTACAACACTGAAAGAAGCCATTTGATATTGTCAGAGCCCACTACTCCCAGGGCTGTCACAGAAGTTATAGATTTAATCAAAGTACTCAAAGTTCCGAATTTGCTTGTCAGTTTAACAAAACACACTGAACACGAAACTATTATTTATTACAAACTCTAACTACAGACAAACAAAAATGAGTTATCAACATCACTGTACTAATTATCATTTGACTATTTAGTTCCCTTCTTAACCCTCTGCACAAACAGGCACAGAAGAACAAACAAACCTAAACATTATCGGTGGAGGAAAGCATACTGAGGAGAAATGGTTCAGTAGTGCCAATCCCCAGGATTCAATGAGGGTTTCACTTTTTTCCTCAAAACCTTCTGTTCTCCAATCATCTTATTCCCAGATTCTTTCACTATGTTTATAGGAAACACAGATGATTGGCACACTAATTTTGAAGTGTTTTAATCACTAGTTAAGAGCAACAGCTTATAGAAACTAGTGGAAAAGGATATCTAGTTGTCATGCAGGCTTTGGTTATGTCATGGCGAGAAAGAGCGATCTATTCTTTCCAGGAGACTTCTCTTCCTGTATTGTGTTCACAAACTGGCTCCTGGACAGGCGAACAATCGCAGTTGTCATTGCATTGCTGACATCAGCATTCGCAGCTTGTCTCAATTGGATTGTGTAAAACTTACTCTAAATGCGCACACATACAGACGCGCGTAGAACTGTACAGCGCACTACCTGCCGCAGTGTTGTTCCGGATGTGATGACCCCTCCTAAACAAAAGCGTATTAGACATTCTGGGGAAAAGGATTCTGATTGTCAACTCTATCTATGCACCTCATTTTATAAACTTCTATCAAGTCTCCCCTCAGCCTCTGCTGCTCCAGAGAAAACAACTCACATTTTTCTTGCCTCTCATTATCCTCATACCCTCTAATCCAGACAGTATCATGGTAAACCTCTTCTGCACCCTCTCCAAAGCCTCCGTAGACAATAGGTGCAGGAGTAGGCCATTCTGCCCTTCGAGCCTGCACCACCATTCAATATGAACATGGCTGATCATTCTTAATCAGTATCCTGTTCCTGCCTTATCTCCATAACCCTTGATTCCACTATCCTTGAGAGCTCTATCCAACTCTTTCTTAAATGAATCCAGAGACTGGGCCTCCACTGCCCTCTGGGCAGAGCATTCCACACAGCCACCACTCTCTGGGTGAAGACGTTTCTCCTCATCTCTGTCCTAAATGGTCTACCCCGTATTTTTAAGATGTGTCCTCTGGTTCCGCACTCACCCATCAGTGGAAACATGTTTCCTGCCTCCAGAGTGTCCAATCCTTTAATGATCTTATATGTCTCAATTAGATCCCCTCTCAGTCTTCTAAACTCAAGGGCATACAAGCCCAGTTGCTCCAGTCTTTCAGCGTAAGGTAGTCCCACCATTCCAGGAATTGACCTCGTGAACCTACGCTGCACTCCCTCAATAG